>NC_049983.1:13225854-13340438 GCF_000003815.2 Branchiostoma floridae
CACAGTTTTGATTCTCCCATTAGTGGTAAATAAACAAATTGACCAATGGACCATTGTGCCCCTTAAAGGAACCTTGCAGTTAGTGTAAAGACAGTCCATGTATGAAAATGGTGTATATGATGTTTCAAAGTCAAGTAGAAAAGTATCATGAAGTATGAAAATGTAAACTATGTTTCTGGAAAACTACTCGTGGGAACAAAAGAACATTTAGGAACTTTGTAATTTTAGTCTTTGGAAAAATGTAATTTCAATCTGCTTACCATGCCAGAAAAAGGGAAGTGCAAATCAAGCAAAAAAAGGACATATTTTTTAAAGTAGTTCAAGACTAAAATCACTTCAGAAGTTTTGATATGGTTGGAATCAATGTTGAGAGTGATTATATCCTATCTGAATTATACGCTATGATGCTTATTCATGTGCTTGTTCAGAGAATGATCATCCTTATAGTATTTTTTGCAAACGGTGCATTGCACCCCCGTGTGTACTACCATGTGTTCATTAAGCTGCTGATCATTTTTAAAAGCTTTGTTGCAAATTGCACACTCCCTGTGCTCCGTATGTGTTCCCGTGTGTCTTGCCAGGTTCCATTTTGTTCTGAATAGTTTCGAACAATGGTCACATTTGTATAACGCTGGCTTTGTTTTGTCATTGTCTTTGCAGACTGGTTCATGTCTCTTCCTAGCAGATCTTGTGCTTAGTTCTTTGTGACAGAAGCGACACGATTTCTTTATCGGTGACTCATGTTCTTTTTTATAGTGATACCTCAGTCTGTATGACGAATCATACTGTTGCCCACACTCCTTGCATGTAACAGTTTTCCTTGTGTGGGATGACTCGTGTAGCCGAAGTCCTTGTTTCGAGTTAAACTCTGCAGGACACTGCTGACATTTGTACACTTCTCCTTTTGTCATACAAGCATGCCTTGTGTACTCTGATTTTACAATAAACTTTTTAGAACATTGAACACAATGATACTTGCATGCCGCCTCTGTATGCCTCTTGGCATGTTGTTTCGCTCCTTGTTCCGTGAATATTTGCGTGCCACACGTAGGGCAAATGTACAAGGGCTCTTTCGTCCTTCGTAGATACCTCCTCACATGTTTGGAAGCTGGAGAGCAAGAAATATCAAACTCGGTCAAAAGGAACACAATTCAATCTTTATTTATGACAAAACTGGCCCATATGCAAGTATGACTTGTAAAGTGGTGCAGCATACACACAGCACATAACATCTTGTTAAGACAGTGGGGGGTGGCTTAGGTCATATGAACAACATCTATATCGTCAAACCTTTGTAGTCAAAGCAATATGATAATACTTGCATGGCATCTAAGATAAGTTGCTTTCTGGAATTATGTTGATTAGCTTATAACATATATTATGGAAGTTCTTGATACATAATGGCAATTTGCTATACAATACAGTCCTTACTCAAGTGCTAAATCTCCACTACGTATGGGGCAGAAAAAAACTGACAGATTAGAGGATTGTTCCAAAGCCAACATTGATATCAAAACTGCTTTCAACTCTCCAAACCAATCATTCGCTTTGTATGAGTGGAGCTACGTTGGCACTTCAATAGAACAACAAGATTCACTTACATGCTTGGGGAGAACTTAATCTCTCCTCTGCTGTACTCGCATGAAGTGGTGTCTGCAGTTCTTCACTTGACATCTCCCCTCTCTCCTCTGTTCTACTCGCATGAAGTGGTGTCTGCAGTTCTTCACGAGACATCTCCCCTCTCTTCTCTGTTGTACTCGCATGAAGTGGTGTCTGCAGTTCTTCACGAGACATCTCCTCTGTTGTACTCGCATTAAGTGGCGTCTGCAGTTCTTCACTTGACATCTCCCCTCTCTCCTCTGTTGTACACAAATTAAGTGGTGTCTGCAGTTCTACACGAGACATCTCCCCTCTCTTCTCTGTTGTACTCGCATGAAGTGGTGTCTGCAGTTCTTCACGAGACATCTCCTCTGCTGTACTCGCATTTAGTGGAGTCTGCAGTTCTTCACTTGACATCTCCCCTCTCTCCTCTGCTGTACTCGCATTAAGTGGCGTCTGCAGTTCTTCACTTGACATCTCCCCTCTCTCCTCTGCTGTACTCGCATGAAGTGGTGTCTGCAGTTCTTCACGAGACATCTCCTCTCTCTCCTCTGTTGTACTCGCATGAAGTGGTGTCTGCAGTTCTTCACGAGACATCTCCTCTGCTGTACTCGCATTAAGTGGTGTCTGCAGTTCTTCACTTGACATCTCCCCTCTCTCCTCTGTTGTACTCGCATGAAGTGGTGTCTGCAGTTCTACACGAGACATCTCCCCTCTCTCCTCTGCTGTACTCGCATGAAGTGGTGTCTGCAGTTCTTCACTTGACATCTCCTCTCTCTCCTCTGTTGTACTCGCATGAAGTGGTGTCTGCAGTTCTTCACGAGACATCTCCCCTCTCTCCTCTGCTGTACTCGCATGAAGTGGTGTCTGCAGTTCTTCACTTGACATCTCCTCTCTCTCCTCTGTTGTACTCGCATGAAGTGGTGTCTGCAGTTCTTCACGAGACATCTCTCTCTCATCTGCTGTACTCACATGAAGTGGTGTCTGCAGTTCTTCACTTGACATCTCCTCTCTCTCCTCTGTTGTACTCGCATGAAGTGGTGTCTGCAGTTCTTCACTTGACATCTCCCCTCTCTTCTCTGCTGTACCCGCATGAAGTGGTGTCTGCAGTTCTTCACGAGACATCTCCTCTGCTGTACTCGCATGAAGTGGTGTCTGCAGTTCTTCACGAGACATCAACTCTCTCTCCTCCGTCTCCATATTCTGTACATACACATAAGTTATACAAAGCTTGTCACTGAATTGAAAATATCTACTGACCGATACAACTGACTCTTGATTTCAATAGATACAATGGATTGAATGATAGATTGTCAAGTATCTCATTCTGTTGTGCCTTTTTTTCATTTCTTGAATTGTGGGATTATGTGCAGTTTAATTTATGGTGCTGACATTTTATTTACTAGTAACACGTTTTTCAGAGAATAATGTGCCTGTTGTGTTTGGAAATTTATAACACGGCTGCTTATGTGCGTTGTACTTGGCTACACCAAGCAACAAGCCGATGTATACAAGCACTACTCTATGTATAGTATGTAGTGGCAAAAACGTGGGGAGGTGGGCATAATTTACGTTTCGACAAACACGCGGTAAAGCTCTTATTTTGGCCGTAAATGCAGGAGCTCGGAGGACGCGTCCAGCCATGGACGCCATTAAACACTTGAAACAAGCGATGTTCCGTCGGTCGGGCATCCTAATTTCCAACATGCGTCAATTTTCGGTACAAAAACATGCTTACCTCGAGAGCCAAGACGTACCGCTGGAGCACCGGCCATGTGAGTCTTGCGGATGTTGTGATTTAGATGAACTAGGAAGCAATTTGTCGGGTCAGCGGCCGATTCCACGGGCCGGCGGGGGTGCCGGAGGGACGTCCCCTATGCCCGATGAATATACCAATTTCGGAGGAGCATCCCCTTATAAAGGGAAGGACATCCCCATTTCAAGAGGAGTATCCCCTTGAAAGTCGAGGGGTGTCCCCTCGTCTAGAGGAGTGTGCACATTTGTGGGGGACATCCCCATTCGATTGGTCGGGGTGGATTAGGACGGTGCTGATAGGAAAACTAACCATTGCAATATTCGAGTATTAGTTCAAAAGATTGATTATTGATATCCTTTTTTTAATTCCCTAATTCTCATCAGCTGTATAATTAGTCTGAAATATTCATTGCAAAATTCAACACACATGCGAGGGAAAATGTGTGACTTGTTGCCCTGTGAAAAGAAGGGACAATGTATACTGGTTACAACTGTATCATCATCCCTGACTCATCCCTTGTGATATCTTCTGCCACCACATACAGGGAGCAGTTGTCACCCATGTCAATGTGCCAATGAGCCCACCCTGTCAGGCACTACTTGGGTCTATACCCAGTGGTGTCTTCATATCGACTGTGGCTGCCCGCGATGTGTGGATTACGTCTTTTCTCCCGATCAGTGCTGCCCGACTTGCCCTAACGGTGAGTTAACCTTTGTGAATAAAAAATAGCTTATTTTGATGAGCTTTTAGTCAATTGTATCCTTATGTTCATATGTTCACGTCCTCCGGGGAAATTTGGTTGGCATGAGCCCGATGAGGATTGTTCTATTAAAGATAGGATGGTTCGATTAAGAGATAAGATAACTGTAACAAATGACAATATAATATATGCAATTGACATCCGGTTCCGATATAAGTTCATAATTCTGTCATCAAATTCCCGTTGATATTATCACTAGGTGACAACTGTGATGCGATGGGCACGGTGATCCCAGGTGGTATGGATGTCCAGGTGTACGGCACCACTTGTCGCTGTGCCTACTATGGTTTTTTTTTAGCCCCGGTTGTGCCCGTGCAATCTGCGATCCAGTCATTACAACAACTGTGCCGACTCCTATAACCAGGCACAACTGATGGATTTGGCAAATAAAGGCATAGCAAAGTCGAAATGAGGATTTTGTTTGTTTTGTTTGGTCTTCAATAGTCTGCCTACTGCTACATAAACACGTGTAAATAAAGTTGTTGAGTACGCCGCAGGAAACAATGTTATTCGTCTGAGGACCATGTGAGTTTGTTGAGCTCAATAGGCTTTATCTAAACAAATTAAAGCAAAACAGTTACGATTCGGGTACGTTTTTAGACAATGTCTGCATCACCTGGGATGTAGGTGAAGTGGATCTCTCTGGACACCAACCTCATGACTGTAGTCATGTGCTCTTATTGCTCTTATGTCTTCCCGTACTTTCTGTATTGATAGGCGTCTTCTTCCTTCAGCCAATCAGAAAAATGAGGAAAGTACCAAGTAGATGTAATAGGGTGAAACCCCGCAAGACTAACGTAGATTTAGTACTCTATTCTGTACCGTATGCACAATCAATCTCTTGATATTTTAGTACAATGTATTTAGATTACCCGTTGTAATTTTTGTGCTTTTGCATTTTCTTCTTTCACTTTTGAATTGGCACTTTATTACACTAGTACTCTATTTTGCCAATTTTTTGTGTAATCCTGGCTTACATTCTATTTGCTCATTTTAATGCTGCTTTGGACGATTCACAGTTTGGTCCATTTTTTTGGAAACGGCCAAGAATTGATGTCAGGACAGACGTCATCCATATATTAAGACAGTAGTAATATCACATATCATGCAGAAACATGGAAAACTGTTATTTTGGGGCAGTAAAAGTTTTCACACAACCACTTCACATGTTGTTGTTCTCTACTGCTTGAAGGAGAAAGTATACAGATACAGCGTAGTGTAGCCCAGTTTATCTTCTTTATATGATAATCTTGCATTTAGTATGTTTCACAAAACTATGTGTTCTAAGGGTTATCAGGTATACAGGAAGAAAACAAAGAAGAAAAAAACATTGTGTATACCAAGCAATAATAATGTAATCAACTAAAAGTATGTTGTACAAAACATACATGTTGTATAACATAAGATTCAAACATGAGTACACTGTACCTAAAAAGTAAAAAAAGATGTGTTTATCATAAGTTGACCACAATAGTTAGTATTGGGATGGGGTTTTGTGCGCGTGAAAAAGTTGCGCGTGAAAAGTTGCGCGTGAAAAATCTGCGCGTGACAATATGCAAATTAGCTGATTCCCAAGGGATTAAAAAAGTTTCTGCAGTTTTATACTTAAAAGCTCAAACAAGATGGCACAAAATGGAATTAAGTATCATGTTGTTGCATTATTGAGTACAAAATCTCGATCTGAGTGATTTTAAAGTGATTTTTAAATGTTAAGTTTTCACGCGCAAAAAAGTTTGAAATTTGAGTGTGAAACAATCTTCTTCAAAAAAGAGAAAATGAAGCTTCTAAAATGGAGAAAAGCCTCAAATTGTTACATTTTACAATATAAAACTTCATATGAGTAATTTTTTCATGTATTTGAACTATTTCTGTCAAATTTAGGTGATTTTGAAATGTTCAAAATATGCAAATTAACCTATTCCCAAGGGATCTAAAAATTAGGGTTTTTTTCAAACTCAAAATTCAGGTAACAGATGGGAAATTATATCATAGGTTCAAATTTTTCTGCCTTAGAATTCCTTGCTGCACATTTTCTGACATATTTCAGGAACTTTATTTTTCACGCGCAAATTTTTCACGCGCACGCGCATATTCTCCACGCGCAGAAAACCCGCTCCCCTTAGTATTCAGTATAGGTACAATGTGATACAACAGAGGGGTTATAGAAAATGTAAAAACAGAGTATTAGCTAGGGGTTTTCAATAATACAGTACTGTTTAAATATGAAGTAGAATACAGTAGCATTCAAATAGTAAACTGCTTAGAGTGATCAAGGAGGTTCAAAAGATTCTATTTTTAGCTTCCTTGGAGTAATCTATGTTGAAAGCATCTGCACCTAGTTCATGTTTCAGTGTACATCACATCTGGTATACGATGAAGTACACTGTTAGTGATAAACGTCTTGCATGTATAATTGCCATTAACATCAACAGGTAATTGCAATGGATACTTATCATGGTCTTTCTATCGAGGAGAGGGCAGAAGATACCCGGCTGCTACAATAGAGATGCACAGACATCTGATGTATGCACATAAATTAAGCTGAATGCCTTGTGATTAAAATTAACATTTAGCCTTAAAATGAGACTGAAAGTTCAGAGCTGTTAGAATTATATATATATACAAGTGGGGGATAGCTTCAAATAACAATGCATTTTCCCTGCATGTCGTTGAGGTAACAAGTTACAATGGTACTTGGTGATGGTGCTATTCTGGCACCATTTCGCTCTTTCAATTGCTTCCCTTGCCAATTACTCTGGCACGCATCAAACATAGAGAAATATTGGTTCCTGGAATATTTTGCCCAGTGTAAGGGGAGAGTTCTGATTGGCCTTGAGTCACACACTACTTGTAATGGCATGGCAAGTTTGAACAGAAATATGGAACTTCATCCCCATTACACTACTTCTGAGTAATACTTAATACAAGGCTTATTGAGCCAACTTAGCTGGATAAGCTAGTTATCTTTGTGTTTATGACACCAGAATACAACATTTTCTTTATCAATTTCAATAATAATAGTATAATTTACTGAGCATCAGAAGGGTGTATATTTGCACCAAATATACACCCTTCTGATGTTATTGAACATCAAAACATCTGAGATCATACTTCTAGCTCTTGATTTCTACCACAAGATAATTGAATGAAATGTTGATTGTTGGTTCAAATGATATCACAACAAGCGTATATCTATTATTATTGAATATTATCAGGCAAATGTTGCAATATGATGTCCCTCGTGTCAGAAACACTTTAAGTCTTGGCAATAGTAACAGTGCAGTGTCCATACAGTGGTTTTGGCATTTCCTTACCCAGTACCATGATATCATTCTTCACATTGTAGCACTGAACCTTGGAGTAGTTTTCGATCTGACGCTGTGTACCGTTATCGCTATGCACGAGTTGATGCACCCTGCCGCCAGTTATGTAGATCTCCCCACCACACACGGTAGCACTGCACTGCTTCCAAGGGAACAGTCTGTCCGCCAAGAGATGCAACTTCTCTTCCTCGGGATCGATGCACACAACACATTCTAAGTATCCACCGACTATGTACATCTTTGAGTCGACCGTGCACGCTTGTATGCATGACGCTTTCACTGGCAAATGCATGTCGTAACTCCACTCATTCTGGGAAGGGTCATAGACCTGTACGGCATCGGTCTCATTCTCCATGAGGTCATTACCTTCGTATAGATAAGGCGCACCACCAAATACGTAGATCTTTCCTCCACAGGTGGTTATACCGAAACTGCTGACTGAAACCTGTAGTGGTGCAACCTTCCTCCAGCGATTGGTTTTCTCATTGTACACCTCGACTTCAGACAACCTGTCGATAATGTCTGGGCTGCGGACTTCTCTGGAACCACCTACAACATACACCTGTCCCTCCAGAACTGCCATCCCGTGGTTGAATCTTCCTCGTTTTAGACATCCCAGCTTCGTCCAAGAGTTCAGCGATGGTCTGTACCGCCATGCTTGGTTTGGCGTCTCAAGACCCCCTGTCATGATGACGTCACCATCGACAACACATGCTGCTAGCCCCCTGCTTTCCTGAAAAGGTTCTGGCAGTGGGCTTCTGTCAATACAGTCACAATCAAGGCCAAGTCTGTACATATAGCTGTTGGAATACAATACTGGCCCCTTCCCTCTGAGAACACCAGTACCATGAGGAACAAGCCAGTTACCACCGAGAACCAGCATGTCTTGCTGGAGAATGTGACGAGGTGTTTCATGCGTAGACTGACTCTTTGTCAACTGCTTGATTCCAGGAAGTTTTGCCAATACCTTGTCTTTCTTCAGAATCTTCTTGAGATAGCCTTGGTCCAAACTTGAGAAGCATACACACTTCAACAGCTCCTTGAGATGTCCTTCTCGTTGTTTAAGATCGTGTTTAACCCAAAGCATGATTGCTTCCAAAATTTGCTCCTCCTTGGCCAGAAGGCCCTCGTCTGAGATGTATGTCTTTAACAAGTGAACTGGTAGCTGAAGGAACTCCTCAGTTGTGCACAATTCTTCAAACCATTTTAGAGCCCAGATTTTTGCTTTCTCGGACAGACTTGTACATGACACCCTGTCCGCCTGTGCCCATATTCCCAAACACGATTCTTCGTTTATGCGGTCTTCTAGAAATAATTCGCATGTGCCATAGACCCCGTGAAACTGCAGCATGTCCGCAGCTTCAAACAGGGGCTGGACATTTTCTTCAGTGATGTCAACTTTGGACGTGTAGGCAAAGTCCACCAACTGTTGCAGCGACTCTGCGCTCACCCCTCCCATCTCTATCTTGTCCTTCTTGGTCTCACTGAGGCTTCCGCTGAACATGGACCGGAAGTAGTGATTGACAGTCGCAAGCACCACACGGTGACAGGGGATCTCTCTTCCCTCCGCACTCAGAGTCACGTCCACCAGAAGACCCTCCGATCTCATTTTCTGCAGTTCCTTGAAGAACCAGGCCGCGTAGCCGCCGTCGACTATTTTTGACGTTGGACAGCTGTCCTCGTCCATGTTCCTAACAAATTAAAGAGATAAAGAGACATTAGAGATTCAGAGATGGCTGACTTCACTGTATGCTCCGCCCTAAGTGATACCCAGTAGGGGGAAAAAGAAGATATAAAACTCCCATCACTGCATAACATAAAGTAACTGCACTGTGTTATGATGGAGGGCACTGATTAAGACGTATTAAGACATTCCGTCCAAGCATTCTCAACTTATCTTGTTGACAGACGGACACAAACTGACAAAGTGCGACACGGAAAATGCCAAAAACATGACCTTCATGTCTTCTTCAATGGCAAAGGTAATAAAGAAACTGTGATCACTGCCATAACGTACAAAAACTATCTTCTCCTAACGTTACTAGTATTCTCCAAGCAGAGACTGGGTCGTTGGTTAGTAGCAGCTCCCTCGTAAACTAAGGGTAGGGGAGGGAGCGGTAAGAAATCCCGCGATCCTGGCGACTACTAACCAACGACCCAACCTCTGCTTGGAGAACTGTATCAGACCTGGCGTCCCAGTCCAATCTCTCAGAGTCTGTCTAGATCCCCTAAGTCAAATAGTCCAGTCCTACCTTCCAGAACCCTTTCGACACTTCAGCTGTACAATGTCATCAACCTCTCTTCTTATCTATTTTTTTGGGGGATAGCCCTTTTAATAGCTTTGAACGATCTGACAAAACACCGCCCTCCCCCCAACCCATTGAACACAAACCGCACTGCAAAACACTACGTAAGATCACGAGCAATATGAACGCACTACATAGATGGAGTTTAAGTTCCTAGTATTTCCAACGTACTTACTGTCAAAGATATAACGGAGAACCGAAGAAAGGGTTACACGTAGGACTTACCGGGATTTCCAACTTCGAAGTTCGGAAAGCAAGACCAGGCAAGTTGGCAAGTTACAACTTGAGAGGAAGGTTCTATGTAATTATAGGGGGTGCTTTTTGTACTATTGGGGTTTGACATGGCTATCTCCAGGTGACAAGTCTGTTTCAGTATAATGTACCACGAATTTATTTCTATCAATACTATACTTTGCAACATCTCTAAAGTTTCAGATTAGAGTACCTTTTTTCAGCTAATTTCTCGCTGACCTCCTATACGGCTATGGTACAGTCTACCCTACTTTCTGAGAAATGTATGACGCGTGGGTGTCAGATGTCGCCTGGTCATGTTGCGCGAAGATGGCAACAGGAAATAAAATCCCATAGGAATACACCGGAAAACGCCGTATTTGGGCATAAAAAGCGTCACAAAAGTTCAGTGAAAACCTTGGCCTAGCCTCCCTAACCGGCGTCTCTGATCTGGGGGCCTTGGCGAAAGTTTTACACCGGTGTACTCAGCCCGGATGAGTCCTTACGGTATGTCCAATAAAAAACGGTATAGTAAATTTAAAGCCGCGATGCGTTATATCAGCCTAAAAAATGGTTCCCCGTTCTTGGAAGGGGTTAATAAATCACGAGGAACTATTTTTGAAAGCTGGACCGCATTTAGAAGTCATGTATAAATTACGCCTGAAAGTTGACCAATTTTCAGGGTTTTAGCGGTGCGTTTCGCTCACAGTGTGACCTAAGTCGGTGATATGACAGTCACTTTAACACATTTAATGGATTACTGCACTCTTGAGGTTGTTTTTACATATCATACTACAATGTAGAGGCTTTTCGTTATGAGGTAGGTTTATACGGAATACGGATAGACCAGTGCCATACTACAGACCCTACAGGTGTGTAAAAAAAGTGACAGTCTGTGCCAATGTCGAAGCTTTCCCGGCTATCAAGGCAAGTTTATACGGATGGAACAGAGACTTTCTACAATAAAGATTAGCACAGTTCTTGTCCTGTCGAGATTTTACGTTACTAAGGGAAGTGTATTCAGATACAAATGTGCCATACTACAGGTGTGTCAAAAAATTGACACAGTTGTGCCAATGCCGAAGATTTGCGTAGGTCTACTACGTAATATTTGAACAAAACAAAAAGTAGCTTTTCCTACTTTTTCTTTACATTGTTAGTTCAATCAACCCTATAGCATTTCATACAAATATTTTGGGAGAGACGATGCGACATCATTGCACCAAATAAGCATGTGTAAAAATTGTGATCTTCCAACAAACAGATGGGTTCAGGCCTGGTCACTGTCTGGCTGGTGTTCCTTATCAGCCTGGCTTCCCAGTGGGGGGCCAGTTGACAGTTTCCTTTGAGTACAGTAGGTTAGTTTTCTGTACAAGGTTTCTTGCAGTTTTGAAGGGAATATGACCTCAGCTTGTTGATACCCTACAAAATAGACTTATTTGATATAGTTCATGATATATTGACAGTTCATGATTATATGCTATTTTAGAATGATTAGAAATGGGTGTACACTGTTTCCAAAGAAGAAGATCTCCATTGTGTTGTTTATCTCCAGTCTGCCATGTGCTAACTGATTGCCCCACCCCGGGGGACCTACCGGGTGGCAAGCTGTTGTACAAACAGTAGGGTCTAACTAGGGAGGTCAACAGGTTACAGTGGGCCTAGAGCAGAATGTTTTGTAGGCTAATCCTTTACGTTGCAAACGTGAAAAAATGACACAAAAGTGTCAAAAACTGTCAAAAAGTGTAATTCTGAAATTTCTTAGTTCTAAAATATTCCAAATTTGAGCGTAAAAAACTACGTAGTAGACCTTTAAGAGAGGTTTGTATGGATCAAACAGAGACTTTCTACATGTGTATCATATAGAATGAAACTGTTCTTGTCCTGTCGGGATTTTACGTCTTTGAGGGAGGTTTATTCAAATAGAACAGTGCCACATACAGGTGTATCAAATATTTGACAGAGTTGTGCCAATGCCGAACATTTGCGTTCTGAAGGGAGGTTTATACGTAGTACGGATGAAACAGAAACTTTCTACATGTGTAGCATATAGAATGACACTGTTCTTGTCCTGTTGAGATGTTACGTTATTAAGGGAGTTTTATTCGGATAGAACAGTGCCATGCCACAGGTGTGTAAACCTCCCTCAATAACGTAAAATCTCAACAGGACAAGAACAGTGTCATTCTATATGATACACATATGTAGAAAGTCTCTGTTTCATCCGTACAAACCTCTCTTAAGAATGGAAATCTTCGCCATTGGCGCGACTGTGTCAACTTGTTTTGACACAGCTGTAGTATGGCACTGTTCTATCCGCATAAACCTCCCTCAATAACGTAAAATCTCGACAGGATAAGAACAGTGTAATACTATATGATACACATGTAGAAAGTTGCTGTTCCATCCGTATAAACCTCCCTTCAGAACGCAAATCTTCGGCATTGGCGCAACTGTGTCAATTTGTTTTGACACAGCTGTAGTATGGCACTGTTCTATCCGCATAAACCTCCCTCAATAACGTAAAATCTCGACAGGAAAATAACAGTGTAATACTATATGATACACATGTAGAAAGTTGCTGTTCCATTCGTATAAATCTCCCTTCAGAACGCAAATCTTAAGCATTGGGGCAACTGTGTCAATTTTTTTTGACACACCTGTAGAATGGCACTGTTCTATCCGAATAAACCTCCCTTAATAACGTAAAATCCCGGCAGGACAAGAACAGTGTCATTCTATATGATACACATGTGAATAGTCTCTGTTTCATCCGTACAAACCTCTCTTAAGAACGTACATCTTTGGCAGTAAGACCTTTCATCCACTGTTAGTAGTACACAACAAGAGTTTGGGCACACAAATGACAGTGAGAGTAGCCCAAAAAGGCAGTACCGTAACGGCAGGGATGTAATTTACATATATTTACATAATTAACTATCTTACTAGCAGTTTTACTTTCAAAGTAAAAAAAAAAAAACTTTTGATGCAAATAACATGTACACCTTTCCAGGAAAAGTTATATTCAGATTTTGGCTCAATGTGCAATTTGGGAGCAAAAATGTCGTTTGTGGCTGTTTTGAAAGCAGAAAAAGTAACTAAGACATAACATTTTACATGGAAAATAGATCTATTGTATACTAGGAAAAGGTGTAGGCAATGGCAAAGACTTCTAGATTTAAAAGAATGACCACATGTAATGTGCCATATTTCACAAATGTGCATATTATGGGCACTACTGGTGTCAAATTTGAAATCTATCTTAGCTATCCTTCAAGAAACCTCATCTTGGATTGTCAAACTTAAATGTTTTAAGTTGCATTATTTTCACATAACCACAAAATACAATAAGAACGGACTACAAATACCCATAGGAATGTATTTAGTAAAGACTACAAAGTAGTGGCAAAATTCGAGTGATAATAACCTATTGTACCATTTCGCTTATGACATGGGCTGCCATCTTGGATTTTGACCAATTACGTCATCAAATTAGCATAGATTAAGAATATTTAATCATGAATGCTACATGATATTTTATAAGATGTTAATGCTATTAGAAACAAGAGTGTTTACCAAGAAAACCATGAAACCTTAATGTTTACGCCGAAATCAGAGAATTTTGTAAACTATGCCTGTCAGCAACCTGTTGCCATGGCAACACAAAATATCATAAACTTATTTTATTATCTTAGACTTGTTGCGAAGTAAATTTAAGGAGAAGTCAACAAGTTTGGTAGTCCTAGCTCACGTCGTTCGGCAGTTACATGACGGCAAGTATTCCTATGAATCACCATATGGCTGTTCCCTATTGCATATCAAGCAAATTAGTTTTTTGGGTGGGATGGGGGGTTAATTTTGAGATACGACTTTACTTTTTGTATCCAAAGTCTTGTTGACAACCAAAAAGTGGGTGTCGAAAAATTTTGACATTTATCGACACCCCTAGTTCTAACCGGTTCTAACCGGTTCAAACTAGTTCTGACCGGTTCAAACCGGTTCAAACTGATTCTGACCGGTTCTAACTGGTTCAAACTGGTTCTAACTGGTTCAAACCGGTTCTGACAGGTTCTAACTAGTTCTGACCGGTTTTAACTGGTTCTAACCAGTTCAAACCGGTCGTAACTGGTTCAAACCGGTTCTGACCGGTTCAAACCGGTTTTGACCGGTTCAAACTGGTTCTGACGGTTCAAACCGGTTCTGACTGGTTCAAACCGGTTCTGACCGGTTCAAACCGGTTCTGACCAGTTCTAACTGGTTCTGACCGGTTCAAACTGGTCCTGACCGGTTCTTTGACCGATCAAAGTTTGTTTTGGAGCCAGACTCATAAACGTTTGTTAAGACAACTACAATATGAAAAAGTTTCCTGATATGTTAGTGAATTCGCTCTCACCTCTAGGTCACAGCTGTTTGGGAACTGTCTGATCCCAGCCGGCGGAGCTCCGGTCCAGGTGAACGGCGCACTGTTATTATCATGGAAGCACATCTGTGTGGGCAGTAATCATAGTACAATGATCAACCTTCTTCCAACACTAAGGTATACACGGATCAAATTTTATACGATGGTCATCAGTATTGATTCTGGAGAAGGCGACAGTCGGGCAAGTGCATGTCCTACCCTAATGTCCGATCGGGTGGCAAGTAAGATTCTTTCTATGAGTGACATTTTGTTATACTTTTTGCAATCATGGAATCAAGCATTGGCCAACACAGAAAAATAGTAGCAATGATAAAAGAATTCTATTGCTGGAAGTGAAAATCACACACAGAAAAATGTTTCTGTAAATACGGGCAAGACCGCCGCAAGTGAAAAGTTGGTTCTGGGTAATTAGATTTTTTTTAAGTAGTTGCCCGATAAAACAAGTGAATTTTAGAAAACTTGTCCGGCCCTGACGTCACGTCATCGTACAGATAACACAGCATGCAAATCTAAACGTTTATTTTGGCAGCTGAAGTGGTGACGTCGCTCTTCCCTCCATATTTACTGTTATCCGATAATATGTTCACCATCTGCCTAGTTTCACACGCCAAACACAGACGTCAATATCTAGGTTTGGCAGATCGCGCACTTCTCAGCTCATCGACACTAGTCCGGCCGTGAAACAAAAAAGTGCCTCAGTATGGTCCGTGTGTTGATCCTACTGACCGCGGTACTGACCGTTCCTGGTGTGCTCACCATGGAGCATCTTCAGGTCAAGTCCACCTCGCCAGACCCCACCACAACACCTTGGACCACGACACCCAGGCCGACCACTACTCCAGCTGGCTGTATGGGCCAGGACGGGCAATTCCACCAGCCCGGCTCTATTTACCACCCTACAGGTATGGATCAGAATATGGCTAGACAGACAAATTGACTCTATCTCTGCCTGTCCGAATAAAAATTCATTTCATGTCTTATTGCAAAGAATTGATCATCGCAGTTTTTTTCTGTTTTTGTCTTAATTTTCTAATTTTGGTGTATTCTTCTGGAGCGTACTCCTAGAATGCAAATTGATCTTACTGATATCCGTATGATCTTTTGTATTTGTGCTGGATAAAAAAAGTCGACCATAATTGTTGGATGACTATAAGTCGACTGCGCCTCATTTTTCATTTAAGGAGCATAGTTGAAAGACGTTTGTATCGTTCAGGAAGTGAAAGGAACAATCATGGGTTACATGTAATATAACCCATTCTTACAAAGAAGAAATGTCACAGTCGGTGAGCCGAGACGGTGCAATACTGTTTAATTATTGTACCACATTTTGTTTTTGTCTAAAAGGTTTCCACTACACCATATGCTCGAGGTCGTAAGTTTTTTGGACGACCTCGCCATCAGATATGGCAGTAGGCCAGAGACGCAGAAGGAAAATGTTGTGATACGACATGCGCAAGTCTGGTATATAAACCGAGGTACAGGAGTTGGATAGATTCCCATGTGGGAACCGCTAGCAAATCTGCCTGCCCGGTGTAAGAGTATGAATAGGCCCGGAAAATAACTAGGGGGTGGGGAGCGACTGTGGGAAGTTTACATGGAAACGTGCACAGGGAAGGAGCTGGATGATATGAGCAGATTCCAGAAAAAAAGCAGAAAACGACAATGTAAAAATGCGTGACAATGTTACCATGCTTAGTAGCATACCGTACAGGATACTGTAACGTTAACGTTGTTTTAAACTTTTAATGATACAACAGACATCCTCAAGCTTCCTGACACATACATTATGATATCTCACTCCACCACAGGAAACAAGTGCTACACTTGTCGTTGTGACTTCGGTATGATCAACTGGTTTGATTGGTCCAGTACTATCGGCGAGAACTGCTACTATACCGACTGCGCATGCCCGCCATGTGTGGATGACGTCATTCCTCCCGACCAGTGCTGCCCAACTTGCCCTAACGGTCAGCAGACGTTTTTGATTGTTTTAAAATGAAAAGTTTAAATAGACTTTTTGTCGATGATAACCTGGTGTTCTCGTAAAGGGCGTGGGGGATGGGGTTGGCTAGGAGAACTATGTATATGCTCGGTAGACTCGATTAGACGGCAAACAAACTGTTACAAAGCAAACTTGCTGAACAAATATCAAGATATCAACGTTACTATCACAAACTAACACTGAAATGTACCATGGATTCTACTACCATGAGAGCTGGTCAGACGTAAAAAAAAATATGACAAAATATGAAGTGAGATTTCTGTTGTCAATGCTAGGACACAACTGTAACGCGATGGGGACGGTGATCCCAGTCGGCAGGGATGTCGAAGTGGACGGTTACATCTGTCGCTGTCCGGACACCTCCGGATTCCCGTTCGGGCGTCGCAAGCGGTCTTCCGTCGCTCGGAGGGGACTTCGGTACTTTTCGCCGGTCTTCGGCGACTGCACTCGATTCTTGGAGGCATCCTGCTATCGTCCGACGACGGTTCCTCCTGCGTATACCACAACGGTACCCACAACGATTCCTCGAACAAGACCCACAACTGAACCTATGACAACCATACCGCATGGCGTGTGCGTCACCGACAGTGGAGTATACCATCCAGGCCAAACTTGGCACCCTTATGGTGAGTTCTCCAAGCAAAGGTTGCCGTTGGGGGCTAGTAGTGGCCGCGATTTTGGTGTCTGACTCCCTCCAAAGTAGACGCAAAAATCGCGGCCACTACTCAGACTACTGGCACCTACAACCTCTGCTTGGAAAATACCAAACATGTGCATCCGTGCCTACATCAATGTCCTAGACATAATTACGCGGCAGGTAATGGTAGGTAATGTATATAAAGGATGTGAGTGACATTAAACTATCTTTAACTACAACTAACACGAGCCGTGTTCTACAATATCTATTTTTCCTACTCCTCAGGAGATCCGTGCCACACGTGCACATGTGAGCATAACTCATGGCAGGGTACAGCTCAGGAGGCGTGTTACATCGTCGACTGCGCATGTCCGTCGTGCGTTGATGACGTCATCGACCCGGGTCAGTGTTGTCCCAGGTGTCCCAATGGTGAGTCGAAGAACGTCGAAAAATTCTTTTAAACTTGGTGAAAAAGTTTTGATTGAGACTTTAGCTTCGACAGAAGTTATGATTGGTCCATGAGCATTGTCCAGGGAAGTTATTATAGGACATGCTTGATTTGAGTAAATAACGTCTTTCTCCCCAACCAGTGCTGCTCGACTTCTCCTTGCGGTGAGTAGATGTTGTAATATCTAATGTGTTTTGTAAAGGGAGTGTTGTTACTACATGGATACGGACAAGAAATAAAACGGCTATCGAACAATTAACTTGTAAATGCAAACTGTCACTTTTCATTACAAGGCAACAACTGTAACGCGATGGGGACGGTGATCCCAGCGGGTCAAGATGTCGAGGTGAACGGTTACACCTGCCGCTGTCCCGACACCTCCGGATACCCGTTCGGTCGTCGCAAGCGGTCCGTTCGGAGGGGACTTCGGTACTTTTCGCCGGTCTTCGGCGACTGTAACCAGTTCTTGGAAGCTACCTGCACCCGTCCGACAACGGTTCCTCCTCCCACAACGGTACCGACAACAGTGCCAACAACAGTGCCAACAACAGTGCCAACAATGTGCAGAACTGACAACGGAGTCTACTTTCCAGGCCAGACTTGGAATCCTTATGGTGGGACATTATTCAACATCTTGCCTTAAGTTTGCAAAAGTTGTATAAGATAATCTGCATCCATTGCTCAATGCTTTCTAGAGACAACGCATTGGGTAATACATGGAGCATTGTGATCAGCACGATTAGACTTCAATATTATAGAAAACAAACACGAACAGCAGTGGACATCATTTCGTACTTCATACATGAAGATTGTTGAAGAATAACAATCTTTTGTTCATGCTCCACAGGAGACCCGTGCCACACATGTACGTGTGAGTTCAACTCGTGGCAGAGTACACCTGAGGAGATGTGTTACATCGTCGACTGCGCATGTCCATCGTGCGTTGATGACGTCATCGACCCGGGTCAGTGCTGTCCCAGATGTCCGAATGGTGAGTGGACGAAGTACACTTAGTGCGTAGTCTTCAGAGATATTGTATTTAATTTTTTCATCAATCTAAAGTAGTTTTAAGATGTTCAAATACTTGTATAGTAGTTTAAACCTCTTGCAACTTGCAAAAGTTTTTGAATACTGATATTTGAACGTCTTAAAACCGAATTCTACTTTAAATCAACATGGAGTTTCGACCATCATAGATGTCAAGTAGTAGTCTAGCTAGGATATTTTCCTTTTCGAAAGAAGACAAAAAAGGGTCAATCACTGGCTTTTTAAACATTTTCCAGGAGAGAACTGCAACGCGATGGGAACCGTGATCCCGTTCGGCCGTGAGGTGGAGGTGAACGGGTACATGTGCCGCTGTCCGGACCGCTCAGGCTTTCCGTTCGGCAGGCGCAAGCGGGAGGTTTCCGCTAGGAGGCGCCGCTATGACTCTCCCATCTTCGGCGACTGCGACCAGTTTCTGGAGGCAACCTGCGACCCCATCACAACTATCCCGACCCCTACAACTTCAGCAAGGCGTAACTGATTAATTTGGCCAATAAAGGGATAACACTTTCGAAAAATTGGATTTCGTTATTTTTTGTTTGGTCCTTACTTAGTTTCCTGTTTGTTATACTAGTGTCACTTAAATGTGCTGAGCACTTCACAGAAAAAATCTAACAAAATAGTATTCGTCCAAGGATTAGTGAGTTAATAAAGCTCAGCTGACTATATTCATGCAAAACAAACACCATTCGTGTAATGTCAACCGGTAATGAAACGATTCGTCACAATGAAGTCACCGCAGATGATAAACAACTTGATCATGTTCCTAACAGTTAAGGTAAGGACCAGTGCAAAGTAGAAATCATAGGTAGTGCTTACTCAAAGTATTCGCTGGCAACTTCACGTGAATGTGGCGTCCTCAATCTTCAACAGACAGATGAATCAAACGCAATGCTGATCCTAGATCTAATTATCGTACGGAGCTATTTGACTACCATACCAGATGCCCTAAGATGTGTTGACAAGTTAAGTAACTCCTCATTATCTAGGCTAGTAGTTGCTTTCCAATAAAAAGTTCACTGGAGCTTTGCAAAGTAAAATTGTTGAAAAATGTTTCACAGCAGCTAGCGGCTAAAACTAACAGTTTTGTCCTTTTCTGTCCTGTGAGAAAAGTTAGACCAACAAAGCGCGATCATTTCAGGCAGGGCCGCTCAAGATGTTAGTATCTTCCATCACAGGACCCTGCATGGTGTGTACATGTGACGGCGATCATTGGTCTGCCCAGGAGAACTGCCGCTGCGCGTGTTGGTGTTATTGCCAACCCTGTGTCGATAAGGTTCCTAACGGGTGCTGCACAACTTGCCCAAACGGTGAGCATACGTTCGTACTGTGAGAGAATAATATGTGTTTATGGCACTAGGCATTGTATTACAATGCCACGTCTTTGTCAGCCCAATATCTATCAACTAATCTATGCCATATGCAGTTAAAAAGATATAAAGCCCGGAAGTTCCACTTCAGTACCATAACAAGCCGCTAGGGGGCCAAAATTCTCTTCATCAATATCTATCTAACTACATGTGCATACCAAATGTCAACACATTCCACTGAGGTATTCTAGAGTTATACTCTTCACGGACACCAACTAACGCCCCAAACGGAATTAATAAATGGTATTACATATACCTGACATGTTCTTAATTATGGGAATAATTCTGCGTCCCTAGGTGCGAACTGTAACGCGATGGGGACGGTGATCCCGGCGGGTAGGGACGTCCAGGTGAACGGCCACACCTGCCGTTGTCAACACGACACGGCTTTCCCGGCTCCGCGCGGCAAGCGGTCGGCCATCGCTGGGAGAGGTTTACCCGCCTATGGCTGCGAACCATTCCTGCAGGCTATCTGTGATCCAATCATAACAGGATAACAAAATAAATGGATCAAAGCTGTCCTAGATCCGGCTTTCCTTTTTTTTTTTTGGTTTCCTTGTTTTATGCCAACAGTTTATGTTTGATTTACTACAGTTGCTCAGCATCGGAGGCCGAGGCTTAAACCTCACTCATGATCATGCGAGGTACATGTTATAAAGCCACTTCGACGGACTTAAAGCAAAAATTATCACAATTTGTGAAACATAAGTGTTACGACGATAAGCGTCAGACATCATGCACACAGCATGAACGAACATAATCGAAATATCATGTAAAGTTATGATAGTCTAAGGGTCAACTAAAATGACGTCTTCGGTCTTCATCCATTTTCTACATGTCTGCTCACCATTTGACTTTTCTGGCTAATGACTTGTACCGACAAAATATGTATCATCAGCGTTACCTATTGTTGCTGTACTGATAATACCGACATAGCAACCAGCAAGAATACTCGACAGAAATTTGGTGATGTATTACCAATGAGCTTTTATCAAGCTGATAAAAGCTCCTTGGTATTGCCTACTAGTATGGTTTCCATGCTTTTTTCTACCATTACGCAAGTCAACACCTCCAAATTGTTATTGGCACAGAGATAAGGAAGTGTCAAGTTTACTTTGGCAGTTGATTTGCCCTAACGTCGTTCTTCATTTTATGTATATATAATCATGACATTTGTCCAATAGTACGTTTGCCATCTGCTTACTTTCACATGCCAAACACAAATAAAAGACAAATAAGATTTACATGTCTTTGTAGACGCCACATGTTCTACTCAGATCTAGTTCTATTAACTCCTATCAGTATACCAGCATGTCCCGTGTATTCACCCTCTTATTGGCGGTACTGACCGTCCCTGGTGTCTTCACCATGGTGCATTCTGACCGCCATCAGGCTAAAACCAGCATCACGACGACCATGGGGACGACGACCACGGCTACTTTGGACCCTTGCCGCGGCCCTGGTGGACACTATACTGACTGTCCCTGCCCACCATGTGTGGATGATGTTCGTGATCCCGACCGGTGTTGCCCAAGTTGCCCGAACGGTAAGCGGGTTTGTGTTAATGAAAAACATGCAAATTACTTGCATTTACATGTATGTACATGTAAAGTCAGGAAAAAGGGTTTTCACATGTATGGCTGCTAACAGATGGCTAGGAAACTACTGTTTATCGAAAAAAATGACTATAATATGAAATACATGGCCTAAAATTAAGGGAACTGTTAGGCTTATATCAAACTCTTGAAGAGCTATAAATATTCTATGGTAAATGTTCATTACTAGGTGCAAACTGTTACGCAATGGGAACAATCATCCCGGCTGGGAGAGATGTCCATGTGAACGGTTACACCTGTCGCTGTCCCGACCTTGACACCTTGCCAGTTCCATTCGGCAAATGGTCAGCCATTACTCGGAGGCCGAGGGGACTTCGGTATAATTCAGCAATTTTTGGTGACTGCACTCGATACTTGCAGGCTACCTGTACCCAGTAAGTGCAAGTGACAAGCTGTAGGTCTCTGCTAGGAGGCTATTCCATCATTGTGGCAACTGGGCACAGGCTGAGATGCTTTCCCTATGACCACTGAACCATTTCTTCTCCAATACCCAAATTGATTTGAAAATAAAGGGATGGCACAGTTGAAACTTATACTGTCATTTCTTTTAATGTGGTTCTTTTGCTTCTTTGATCCCTATTTTCTTACGGAAAGGTATAAAATAGCAAATACAATGAATAGCTACAAGAAAATTAAATACTTTAAAGGAATAGTAGAACTCTAAATCTAATGAAGAGTGTCAAAAATTTTATTTTTGCCTCTAACAACATAGAAAAGAAAGTGAAACTATCAAGAATAAACCTTAAAAGCAGCTAAACATACAGATAAGTTCACATTTAGAGAAATATCATCTGGAAGTAAAAGAAGTTTGGAAGATTGAGTACTACGGTCACTTCCTTTTCACATTTTGTGACATGATTGATGAAAGCTCAATCTGTACTCCTTTACAATGCACAATCTTGACAACATTGCTGCAATGATTTGTGTTGCATGAATACATCCAACTAACACTACAAAATGAAATATATATAGTCTTACACAGATAACTATAAGAATATAAAAAAAATTAGTCTGTCTGTCAATCCATCCATTCTCCAAGCTCCTGTCTATCAATATTCTCTAGCTACAATGAACTCCAATGATCATATCTAAAAACGTTTTCGGTACAAAATATAATCTCCCCTCTGGGTATATAAATAACAACCATGGCTGACTTGCATGTTAAGGCACAACAGTTGATTGATGTTTCAGTGTTTATATAAGTTTGTAGAAGACAAATGACCCCACAGCTACCCAGTGGCTGGCATAGTCCAGCTGGGCCCACTTCTGCAGGGTGTGGCTCATGGTGTAACCCTGTGGACAGAAGAAAATGGATGAATTTGAAGGTCATAGATTTCTAGTACTCAGGCAAGTAAAGTGTTGTATACGGGTGGTCTACCTAAAAAAAGTACTGAAGGATACATGTACATGTAGGTATAAAACAGTTGATGTGAATAAAACTGACCTCCTCCTCCACATCTGAGCTGCTGTCAAACATGACACCCAGGTAAGCCAGGTGAAACATGGCCAGCAGGCAGAAACACAGGTTGGTGAGGCCTACACAGATACAGGTCTGAGGAAGAAATCAGATCACAATGGTTAATAGAACCAGAGTACTGTAAATGCATTTTTAAACTTAAACTTAAAAGTCCGCTGGGGTGACTTTTCGCAGTGGTTTTAATTTCGCGGTAGCACCATGCACTGCAGTCTCTTACTGTTATGGAAAAATGTTCGCGGTGGTTTTAAATTCGCAGTGAAGTGGCCGCCGCGAAAACCGCGAACATTAATCCACCGCGAACATTTCTGCATTTACAGTATGTAACTGGTCTGAAGAAGACATGTAACTGTTTCTACAATAACACTATTCTGCAGACTCATGACAGAGAAAGCAAAGTTTGCATACTGGTTCACCTTGTACAAACAGTATGCAATTCACTAACAGCATAGAATGTACTGAAGACTCTATATACAGAATGACACAAAAGGAGGGAATCAAGACTTCTTTTACCTTTGCATCTTCTATGCTGATGAGATTGCCCCAGTCTTGCTTCCAGAAGTCTCTCCTGAGCTGTAGCCCGACACAGCCTGTCCAGTTTGGTCGGTTCCTGTGGCCACAGTCTGGCTTACACCGCTTGGCAAGGATACAGGCACTGAAGATGTCAGCTAGTCTCTGTCGTAATACTGAAATATGCCAAGTGGTAGTAGTCAGACAAGAGTGCAAAACCACAGCACAAAACATAACTGGTAAAGAATAACTGGCTCTTTTCCCTCCAAAGGTATTCTTTTACCTGGGATATCTAAATTAAATGTTACAACCATTTCTATAACAGCATTTAAACATACACCACTTGTTGCTCTGTGGTCAGCATGCAAACACATTGCCAAACAAACATCAGGAAAAATCAAAATATGAAACAAATTATACAGATGTCAGAATTCAGAATGTACTTAAAAGCATGTACAAATATATTACATGGATGTGAAGAAGACATACCATGCTCTATATAACTGTAGAATCCAAGTGACAGTAAGACTGCTGCCAATTGGAAATTAAGGCCCTGGAAGTGAAAACACATATGAATGACATTTCAATGGATATGCTACAAACATGATATTGAATTCTATTCACTTCCTATAACGTTACATGTAAAAATCCAATGTACTTGATTTACTATATTATTTTCTGTAATTAGATTTAAAATATAATTGCCTATCATAGTGATTTATGATATGCAAATCGACAAACATCACTGCACATATTTGCAGTGTACATTGCACTTGTGAGCCTTAAAACAAGTTTCAAATATCTGTGAGGTGTCAAACAATGGAACTCACATGTAATATTGCACTTGCTGCATATGTCAGGATGATGGCAGGAAAGGCACCTAGTGGTTTTGCAGTTTTGAAGACATCTGACAAAAACATTAAGTCATGTATAAGTCTTAGTATACATGTAGGATACATTTTTGCACATACCAGTCCTTCTACTAGTTTGTGTTTCTACAGCTTTCAAAGAAATGACAGTAGTTTTCTATTGATATCTTCAAAAGAAAGAAAAAAAATTCTTACAAGTTTTGAGCCAGTGGTGCATGGGTCTGTTCCAGTTGGTTACCACCTCCACCAAGGAGCGAGGCAGCTCAATGTGGTACGGACGGGCCACTCTCAGGTCCCTGAAATAAAATCATAATGGGTAGGGTGATTACATGGTTTACCTTTGTCAAAATGAAGGTAATTCTTTCAACCTGTTTGTTTGTCTTGCCATGTGTCCAGGTTTGTTTCTGCTACCTTGGGTCCAGGGCTGAGTTGTAACCAGAGACTGTTAGGACAAAAAGGTTGAGATGGCCAACTTTCTTGTGTAGGCTGGTAGGATGTAAACATTGGAACATGGCCAAAACGTCAAATACCCAATGACGGCATGTGTCCAAGAGTTTTGCACGTAATGTGTGAAATCGGGCACGACATCTTTGACTTCTTGTTACAATTGCTGCCATCCCTTACTACAACATGTTAGTCAAGACTCACATACCATTTTACATCTTCTTCCTCTTCCTGGTCAGTCCCCTCCCCCTCCCTGGTGGTTCCCTTCTCTGTGACCCCCACCCCTGATGCCACACAGGTCATCTCTGACAGGTAGCTGATGAAGTAGTGGCTGAAGCGGAAAGACAGCGCATCACGGTATGCTGTAACCCATCTGCAGGGAGGTGTAAAGAAACATTGATAAGATCAACATGTATTTCCACGTATCTAAAAATGAGAGTAAATTAGCACCACAGTTTTTACAACCTGATCTGGAGCTTAACCCTCTCAACACGTCATAAATTTTTTTCCTGTATACCATATACGACATATAATTTCAGTCTATACAGGTGTCAATTAGTACTTTTTGTGTATTATTATTACAGCTGTTAGGTAAGGAGTAGACTAGGAAAACTATATATTGCTGGAAAGCTCACAGAATGGCCTTTGCAAAACAAGCAAAATAAATATCATACCATCAATCTGAGGACAGCAATCGTCATGGAAACCACTCAAAAACACATTTGCAACACTCTCAAAAAAAGCTTCACAAAAGAAAACATTTGGCTAGGGACTGAGTTTTTTGTGTCATTTATCATAAAACTATGTAGAAATACTCAATTATACATACACAATGCTGGTATGCTGTTAGAATGACCAAAAACTCAAAATCAAAGCATGATTTCAAATAAGTTCAGTGTTGATAAACAAATGTTCACCCCAATAAACAGTTGTGCCCCCCTCCCCACACCTGTAGTTGTTCTATTGAAATAATGAATATGCCTTGTGCTAAATGGCAAATTATTTTTCTGGATGTTCTCCACATATCAGGGAGTCAAATAAATCCTATTACTTATGACTTGGGTAGAGAAACAGGTATCAGAGTATCTAAAATGTCAATTGAGACCAGTGACCTTTCTGACCTGACCTGGTCCTCCTCATGCCCAAGAAAAACAACAAGGAAGCATGCATGTAGAAGTCATTAGACACGGTGATATCAGCTCATTTGATCTCAACAAAAACAGCTGGGTGTTTGCCTTGCTGTCCCTCAAGGATTTCCCTGTCATCACTCCTGTAAGCCACCAACAAAATTATCCACCAAATTGTCTCCATTTCTGCTAAATTTACTAAATAAACCTGTAGAAAACTGAAGCCAAAACACACGCTGGAGGCCTCAGAAACAGGGCTCAAATGCTACATCCCTTCTGGTTGGTCAAAGATACAAGCATCCTGATTGGCAGACTCTGCCAAATTTCCCATTTCACAGTAGTCAGTTTGAATTTCCCGCCGGAATTAAACCTGAAGCCACGATCGTGGCTTCTCGCGTCCTATGGGAAAGCCACGATAGTGGCTTCTCGTGCTGAGAGGGTTAAGATACTGGCATATTTGTCGCCACCAAGTTACTTTCAACTCAACAAGAATACTTAAAAACCTTGTATTGTCTTACTTGTTAATGTCATGCCGTATTACCCAGTTGGCCAAGCAGGTGGATACAGTAAGGCAGGCCAGACATTGTAGAGTGGTCATAAATCCTCGCACAAACCACTGAAGGGACTGTAAAACATAGTTCAACAGGATCAAGTATTATTATGATAACTGATACTGTGCCTCATGCTATCAACAAACTCCCAAGCCGCAAGACAAAATAAATGAAATTGAATACTAAAAGAATTTCTTCTTTCATAGCATACAAAGGTTTCCTCTAAATGGTTCCACACTATTGGGTTGCTGTGGCCAAGACATGTCTCATTTATTAGTTTAACTTAAATGTTAGTGAAAATGTCCCTACAAGTATTGAAGGCAAACAAAAACTGCTCTGTGAAAAATTTGTACTTTTCTCTAGAAACAAAGACAGGACCTACTAGATTTCTTGACTTTAGTACTTGTAAGTAGTCATTATAACTGATCCATGGTCCAAAAGCAGACGTCCCTAGGAAACAACAGTACCCAGAATACTCCAGGAAACTGGGTGTGGCTTGTACGACCCCACTGTCAAGGTCAAACCCTAAGGAAATAATCTTCATGGCCAGAATCATTTGGGCACCTATAACAAACACAGAGAATAAAGACTCATCATCAACATCAAAACTTAATACTTTTCCACATAAACTTAACAGAATCAAGAAAAAGAAACATGAATGATACTTAAATGTAGTTGAAGATTCCAGGCACAAAAACAATTACAGATAAGTGGATTCCGAAGTTACCTCTGATTTTGTGCCAGTCTGTTGCCTCAACAATGAACAGCTCACTGTTTAAGAGAGAAAAAAACATTAGACCAAAACAAAATATATTCAGTCCTCCAACTTAATGCAACACTGATAATACACTCTTACATATGTTAAATATGTGCCAATCAATAGCTGTATTTGTCCCTTCAATATCCTTGTAATAAATGCAATACCATATACAATGATTGATAACTGTAATCTATTTACTATAACTGTACAATAGTTACTGTACCATGTCAGTAAGAAAACAAGCGCCATGATAGAAGCAGCCACACCCCTCCACCTAGAACCCTCCATCAGGTGCAACAACAGGTGACCAGTGATGGCGAAGGTGACGATGAAGTACCAGTTAGCTTCGAAAACCAGGTACAGTGTTGCCAGGCCCAGGCCTGTCGACATGAGATGTCTTGTCCAAGCAGAAGCACCTGAGAAATCACAAGGCCAGATGACATTTTAGACCCTAAATCACGGAAGCTGTTTGTTGCTTTTTCAGTCATCAATAGAAGGCTTCTCCCACAGCTGAAAATGACACTGCTAAAAACCTTTAGATAAAGGCGTTATGCTTAAACATTATACGTCTTAGATCTAGTTTCAATGGACAAGAGAATTTACAGAAGATTTGCTACAAATGCTATACTCTATTTATTCTTTTTGAAACAGTATTTTTACTAGCATGAAAATGGGAAAATGACAAAGTAACACAGCTTCATTACCTCTATGTATACCGTGTAGACAGAAAGAGAAGGATACAAATTTGATACAGTACCTTCTAATAGTCTGAATGTCAGGCAAAGCAGCAAAAGTGGGCAAATCATGGTGAGGCCCTGTTGTAGGGTGGGAATGATACACAGGCTCCCCAGTTCCTGTAGGTCCATGTGTGACAAGCCTCCACCACTGTCGGCTGCTTCCAGGTAGTCTTCTCCATAAATCTGAGGGTGAAGATTTTTTATGAAAGCTGTTCACAGTTTGCATTGATAATAATTGCCACCACTCTCAAGTCAATCTATTGAATGTACTCTTTTCAAGTCTTCTACGCATGGAATAAAGACCAAAGGCACATGGGAAACATTAAATGGTCCTTTTCATTGTCTGGGACAATTATAGTAAGCCTTTATCATCAGTATATGGGCCTGTATGCTATAACTACTGTTAGGTGTCACTCTAAGTCTAAGTGCTGAAAAAAGTGCAATGTTTATCACCTCTTTCATGTACTGCTGCATTTCGTAAGGATCCATATCCTCTGGGTACCAATCCGCATCCTCTGGCATGTAGTAGTCTTCAGGGAGGAAGTCTTCTCCTTCATACCCATCATAGTACTCTGGGATGTTGCCAACATCTCCATCTTCTGGGTACCAGCCAACATCATGTCCATCTGGAAACCAGTCGCCTCCATCCATACCTGTATGGTAGTTTGAAATGCCAGGAGCTTTAATTTAATTTTTTTTCAATATTAATCAAGCATGAAACCAGCACGACCCCCTCCCCCTTCAACACTTGGACCACTGTGTTCAACAGTGATTTAGCAGTTACACTCTTGAGTGGTTTGATTGAAAAAAATGCTTCACTCTGATAAAACCTGCCAGCGTTATTGAAGACAGCTGCTGGGTATTAGCCTCAAGGTTGCTACATAGACAGCCAAGAAAAAAGGTGCAACACATCAGCACACATCAAGATAAATCCTGGGTGTACAGTTACCACGCAGATCCGGTTCAACCGGAAGCCTCAAGGTGCCTCGCTCTGCAAGTTTTAGCATTAGGAATTTTGAGCTTCGAAGTGTTACTATTCTCAACCGAAACGGTCAAACAGCGATAGTGTGCGGCTATCCTGTATGATGGCCTTCTAGCTATAATCCTTACCTTCCTAGTTCTTCGAATCTATCGTCAGAAGTGGCTTGAGTAATGCGATACCGACGATATTCTAAAAACAGCTTCGACCAAAACAATCCAAAATCCACTTTCTGCCATGTTGTACTTAAAATTAGGGTATTCCATTAAGACGACAGGGATGAGCGTTTTTAATGATACCTGAAAGTATCATCGATGGCAAAAATTCTAACGTTAATGCTAAGCCTTCTTTTTCAAATGTTAATAACGTAAACTATTTACTATACTTCTAATATTGCTACGAAGTCGACAACTGTCTACATCTACCGTCAAATATCTCCAGTAAAATGTAATCGCCCAAAGTTGACCTGGATATCTGCGCGGGACCCTGCGCAGAAGTACATATTTTGGAGGCGGGAAAATCGAACCTTTGCAGACGACGTTTTCTTTCCGTATCGGCGAAAAGTCTACAAACAAGGACGTTTATCCGGAAAGAACTTTTTAATTCTCCAAGTTGATGCAAGCGCAAGTATTGTGTAGTAGAGAGTCTTAAATTGTGAAGAATATGGCCCTGGTGCAGCGTATTTCCTTATCGGAGGCATTGGCCAGCGTCAAGCCCAACAGCGAGATTTGGAGCTGTTCCTACAACCCACAGGTGACAAAAGTTTTCGACTTTAAATCCTTGTCACCACTTTAAACTTATATTACTTGAATTGTAAGAGGCTGAATTGTAAGCGGTGACAAAAGTAAGTAAATTATAAAGGTGGAATGAACGGAATACTTGAACTTCAAGTGATTGAGCTGAGACTGAGGAGCAAAAGGGGAAGTAAATCGTCCTGATGTTGACCGTGTCTTTCAGGATGATAACTTCATAGCGGTGACCACCAGTACGGAAAACAAACTGCGCATCTGCAAAGAGAACTCACAGAGTTTTCCCCACACCTTTGACCTAGGAGGTGCTGGTACCTGTACAGACTTCTCCAGGGATGGAAGCAGAGTCGTTGCAGGTAGGGGTAGTCACATTTTTGTCTTCAAATTCTTGTTTAATCTTTGAAAGCAGTTAAGATATTGTATCTACTTCCATGCTTGGTTGCAAAATAGACATTTGTCATAAATGAATGGATGGATCGATGGATGGATGCACAGACAAAGTGAATGAGTAACAACTTTCATAATCCAGACTTTGCACCAAATGTTTTTTTAGAGAAAGATCTAGCCCAAGTTATGAACCTAAGTCTTTTTTTCCATCCAGGCTCCACCTCCTCTGACATTCTCCTGGTCACAAACATCAATGCAGAGACCCCAGAGCCAGTCCACCTACATGGCCATACTAGCACTATCCGTAATGTCCATTTCCACCCCACTAACTCCCTGCTGCTGTCCTCGGGCTGGAGCGATGGCATCCGTGTGTGGGACGTCAACACACAGCAGATGACCAGGCAGGAGCTGCTCAAGGAACACTTTGGTAGGTGAATCATGTTATTTAAGCTTGAAAGGATGTGCAATCTCTAAAACAGATATGACTGCTAGCGCTAGTTATTAAGGCCTGTGGTCAACTTTTGTAACCTTTGAGCTTTATGGTCACACAGTTCTCTTCTTGCAAAAATGATAAAAGCCGCTGGGGTGGGGTGAAATGATTTACAAGTCCAATAGTAAGGTGTTTCAATACCTCCTGTGTATTGCAAAGTACAGTGGTGTCCTTTATCACATCTGAATTTCACTGGTTGTACAGCAACTATATTGTATCCATCATGGAGCTAATTAATTGATGCATGGTGATTTTTTTTCAGGAGAGGAAACCATCTACAAGACCAGCATGTCTGAGGATGGAAAGCTGCTGACAGTGTGCTGTTCTGATGGTGTTGCATATGTATTGGAGACAAACAACTTGAAGGTGGGAGTTGTAAAAGGCATGGTGCCAACTGCATGATATTGCTCTTGTACTATGTAGCCCCAGGCTAGAGTCTAGGCATTTATTTTTTGTATATCTAGAGATAGCATATTACCAATCTCTCTAGATTAACATATCAAATTGAGGCAGGTAAGCACTCTGTACTTTGTTGTTTGCCTTTAGCTTTACTGTAAATGCATTTAAGTTCGTGGGGATTTAATTTTGAGGTAGCGGGTAAAAAGGGCTGTTCGCAGTCCTTTTAAGTTTGCGATAGCACCATGCACTGTAGTCTCTTACTGCCATGGAAAAAATGTTTGTGGTTGTTTTAAGTTCGCGGTGAAGTGTCCACCGCAAAAACCACAAACATAAAACCACCACGAACATTTCTGCATTTACAGTATTTTACTCCAAATACTGTTTTGACCAGAGGAAATGAATGAATGAACAGTTGTGTCTTGCAGAGTTTGTTGCTGAAAGAAAATGAGCATTTTTAGGGAGCCGAATGAAAAGAAATACTTTTGACAAAACACCATCTTTCTCAGTTGGTGCGTATGCTGAAATGGTCCAGCCCCACAGATGTGCAGGATGCCTCCATGCGTAGGACAGCTAACAGAGACATCCAGATTGCTACAGCCTCACATGATGGAACCGTTAAGGTGTGGGAGCTAGGTACAGGGAAAGTCCTGCACATGTTCACTGTAGGTGAGTGTTCCTGGTACAGATAATGTACCAATGTGTCAATAGTCAGACACAATTTCATATTAAATAGATGAATTAAGTTAGAGAATTGCTTAGTCATAATGGTAACCACCTAGACAGAAATTCAGCACCAAGGACTAAATAAATTCAACTGGCACCTGATGTGTTCCTGGTACAGGTAAAAGTACCAATGCGTCAACAGACACAATTTCCTATTGAATAGATTGATGAATTAAGTTGGAGGATTGCTTACTCATAATGCTAACCACCCAGAGAGAAATTCAGCACCAAGGACAGACATAGGATGTGCTCCTGGCACTGAATAAAAGCACCAATGCGTTCAACAGTCAGACACAATTTCATACTGAATAAATGAATTAAGTTAGAGGACTGTTTATTCTTAATGGTACCAATCCAGAAGAATTCAGCACCAAGGACAGACATAGGATGTTTCACCCCCTCCAGGCTATGAGGCCTCCCGTGTGCTGTACACCCCTGATGGCTCCAGGCTGTGTGTAGGTGGGAAGTCAGAACATATCCTGATCTATAATGTGGAGGAGAACCCCATCAGGTCAGCATGGAAGCTAGCAGACCCCTGTGGGTTTGCTGCCATCAAGTGTATGGACTTCTCCAGGATGTCAGGTATGTGAGCAAAACTGTCATCTTTAACTTTACACTGCCTTTGTTTCTTTTACCTTTAGAGTTTTTGAATGGATTTTGGCATGGATGTTATTAACTAGAACTAAGTTTTGTAAAATACCAAATCAATGAAGAACTGGTTTCCTTTTTATATCATAGTTCTCATGAAAATTTGAATCACCTTCATTTCCCAAGAACCAGGATGACTCATTGAAATGTCTGCATTTTTTTTACCATATCCAAGACTTTATATCCTACTTACAGAGGGTCTTATACAGGTACTACTACTAGGTACAGCCTTCCTCTTTCTTGTAATACTCCACTTTCCACTGAGTCTGACTTGATTAAAAGGTCAATTTTAAGTTTTACTGTGCTGTTTGACTTTCCAGGCTCCAGGAGAATGGTGACCGGTCATGCAGACTCAACCCTACGTGTCTGGAACTTGTATGGCATTGTCCAGGACAACTCCTTGTAAGTACACTGTTTGGAAGAGGCTTTAGGGAAAGATGTGTACTCTTTTGCTATTTGCTTGAATCAGATTCAAAATGGTGAAATATACATGTAGATAGCATTTCGGGTTTCAAGTGAGGCAAAAAAAGAGGTAGAGGTGAATAATCATTGTATGCAGGTGCAAGATTTCAGTCATTCAACAATAGAAAGAAGGAAGGCCGTATTGGTTAATGGCAAAACCAGTGGTAGACGTTTTGAACTAACTTCATTTCTCATGCCATTGCATTACTGATACATATCATTTACTCTTCCATTCTAGGAGTGAATTTGCCTCTGTGATGGGTGACTACACAAGCCGGCATTGAATTCAGTAATTGTTGTCTTCTTAATAGTTGAGTTCAGTTCTGTTGCCCTAGCTAATCCTTGTATGGGTAATGTATCATTTCAAGGCCAATTTATTTAGGTTCTATAGTATACTATTGGCTATGTCGTATGTTTATAACTTCCTGTTACCAGTCAAAGGGGATACACATCACGTAAACTGCACTTTCAGTTTGGTGTTTTTGTTTTCAATAATGCTGGTTTTGTGCAATATTGCACATTCGGTACATGTACAAACACAATATGTAAGTGGGTATGCGTTGATTTTTCATAAATTTTTCTAGCTTGTAGTATTCCTCGAGCGAAACTATTTATGGGGCTTATGAGTCATTGGTCTGTGTGTAAATAAATGGTCATTAACAAGAAGTCCATCCTTGCTTCTCCTGAACATCATAGCAAAGGCACTTTAAAGTATGTTTTGCAATCCTTAATAAAGCTCCATCCTATAGAGAGTAAAATAAGCCCTTTTTCTTCAAGAATTTATTGCCAACAATCAGTAAATCAGCGCAAATCTGGCAAAACTGGAAGAACAATCCGTACTTAAAATCCTATTGTTCCTAAAAAGTTAATACAGTTTGGTATTTTACACTAGTTTTGTACAGCTATAGACATGTTTGTTCCAGAACTGTTCAGTAGAAAAATTTGCTTGTATACATGGTCCTACAAATTGCTTGTCTTTGCTCCTTATCATCTGATTTCCTCACTATCACTTTCTAATCCTCTGCTATGCTGGTTCAGAACTAGTTCATGGAATCTGTTTGGCTCAATGTGAGCACTGGATAAGTCCCGATATGATACATTCTCTCACTGCACGCTAGCTAGGCAACACCAATCCAATGACCTGTTTCTTACACGTAGATGTCTAAAGGGAGAAAATGCAGCAATATGCCTAAATGACAAGGTACTGATAAATGGCCTCATGACAAAAGTGTAAAGTTAAAAGTTATGATGCTTAAGTGTCAGGGAAAGAAACAGTGAGCTAAACAGGGAGACAAAGAAGTGAACAAAAAAGCTCCAAAAGGAAACTTCGTGATTTATACAAATATGATATTATATATGATACTAACTGTAACATTTCTAAAATCATTTTTGAGTGTACAAGAAACAACTCATCAAATTGGTGTTGCCCTATTTTGTACTCTACCTTGAAGTTCTCCCTTAAGCATAAATTCACTCAGTATAAACCAATGCATCATAAATGTACATAATATGTCTACCATCATGTTAATCAACTATGCATAATGTCAAGCACCATCAACACACTCAAAAGTCATCAGATCATAGAAATCTTCATCAGGACAGCACACAGCTCTAACACACAGAACACTTCACTTTCAAATCATCTAAAATTCCATCATTTTACCTTATAAAGTCATTAAATCTGATCTCCATCAAGGATAGTGTAGAATTGGAAGCTCATTGCTATGGTAAAGCATATCTTAAGTTCTACTGTGCAAAATCCCAACACATCATGACATTTGCATTTTGACAACCTTACATACATTTAACTACCATCAGTGCAGCACAGTCTAGGATGAATATTAAGAAATGCTTCCTTTCATATCTTTTAATATGTCATCCTTCTAATAATTCAGCTTTGAGAAGGTTAACAACATTTGTTCAATCAATAAAGCTATCATGAGTGATCATTTGTAAGCAGTATCAAGTAAAATACATCAAAGTTGTACATGCCAATGTTTGTCAGTTGCTAACATAGTGAAAATACCTCTTCAAGTATCATAAAACTAAACTTTGTGTAATGAAAGTGCCGCAGAAGCTTTCAGCTATCAATATTTTCCTCCAAGTCAGATGGCAGCATTATCTGTTTCATCTGTATATCCATGTCAACAATAATAGCATACTGTCATTATACCTCACAATAAACTTTCAGTTTATATATTACAAACTCTATATACCAGGAATTCAATACAAAAGAATACTTTCCAAATAAATACTTTGCATAGTTTTGCAACTAAGAGTAACAACTAAATAACAAAATCTTAAAATCTCCTGCCAAATATACTACTTTTGGTGATGTTATAAGATTTTATTGCTTTGAAATACATTCACCCCTTTGTCAAAGCCCAGTCTATATTGCACGTTTAAACTCTATATTTGCTTTCGTCAGCAAACAGAAGCTTCTGGCTTGAACCACATGTTCATTCATTCCACACAGGAAACTTTACCGCTCATACCATACATAATTTACATCCAGACCCTCCGTAGATAGTTTGTAATTTTCACTAGACTGATCATTTACAAAGCGAACATGGTAGAACATACCACTCACATTCATTTAACCTCTCCATCCCGGGCCTGTAACATGCTTGCCAATATTGATTTTGTTTGGCACAGTCGAGATATGAGTACATTGTAGAGCAAAATATCACTTAGATCTTTAGCATTATCATATAAATACTATAATTACAGCAGCATTTTGAAAGTATGCAAGTTATTCTAAAGTGTATTCCTGTTATCGGAGAAGGTAAATTTTTAGATTCTTGAAGCAAAGCTGACTATACTCTTGAATGATGCAACATTCTACTTTGCATTTGTTCCTAGCTACATCAGATACAGCTATCTGCCATTGTCACACTATCGTTTTAATGAAAAGTTTACAGCACCTGAAATCCGTGTTGTTGACCAACCCTTTGGCAGGCACACTACAACTGTGCTCTGTCCAAATTTTGTTAGAAAGTACAGCCCAAAAGAGGGCCGGTGTCAACCACAGAGTCCTGAGGTAGACATCCAGGATTCCATATTGTCCTTAATAAGACGTCATTAAGAGGCAAAAATTCCAGGATTCTCTACTTTCACACTTGAAAAACATTTTTTTTGTTTCCTACATACAGCAATCTTGTTAGCTCAACTTTCAGAAACGCTCACTTCTAGCAAAACTCAATCATCAGATATATTATATACATGTGTACATGATGCATTTCAAAATCCTCTATTTCTGGCCTACTTACAAAATTACTTTTTGATCTACTGATCAAAACTGTTTGTGTTAGTGAGGTCTACCTCTGGGAGGTAAGAAATTCATAGTCTAAATCTTCTTGGAAGTATGAATATTGCATTTGAAAGGCAACATTGATAAAAAAATTGTTTCTTGGGTTTCTAGTGTCATGTTGCACCAAACAGCTTCATGATGAAGAGGAGGAAGCCTAGCTGGATACTTGTTGCAAACAGTGATGGTGCTGCCAAAGCTGCTGCCCCACAGTGACTGGCATCCTCCTGCACAAAGAAAAACAACTCTTCCTATTATTGAACCATCCATTTGATTTGTTAGAAATCAAAATGTCATAGCCTGACAGTGCACATTTTTACATTACTGTGCAACCTACATGTATACAACAACAAGATGATGTAAAATAAATAAACTGTTGTAATAATCATAAATATTTATGAATAAAAAGAATCTTTCAACAAACATCATTGTCCAGTCATACTATGAGCTGGACTCTGCTAACTTGTACATTTATGAAAGCAGTTATGTGACTCATCCCAATATTTCAATACTCACTTTTTCCAACAGTGATGAAAGACACTGCTATACAGACATTACACAGAATCGTATCAAAGTACTTACATCTGGATGATGGGCATAACATCTTTCTGGACCTCTCCTGTACCTTGGTGTTACTTTACATTGATTTGGATTATTTGGTGACAAGTGTTAAGGTTATACCAGCTAGAGAAATCTTAATACCATCAACATAAACAGCCTTAATTTCAGGAAAAGGCCCAAAATGAATAGATACATTACATTCTACCAACCATGATACTGTTAATCCATACAACTATTGTAAGGAACTTAACAGTATCAGATATAGTAGTCATCTTAATGTGTAGCTACAATCATAACAATAATATTCATTAATAGGATTAGAAATGGTGGGTACCGGTACAGAACATGGGCCTGATGATAGTAGTAGTAATAGATCATACGTTTCTTTTACTGTAGGTATTTAGCAGATCAGGCAGACCACACTTGACAAACCCACCCTGTAATAGCATCATATTATAACAGTATATAATATTATGACGTAGTGAAAAGCTTTTGAGATGTTTTTCATTTTCCTCTAACTTGTTTTGTCTCTGCTGCAATACTACATGCAATTAGATGATGATTATACTTTTATTCCACAAGCAAAAATACAGCAAAATTATTCTGCCACAAAGTTGAAGGATATTCTTCTGTGGTTCCTGGATGAGTGGTGTGTTGTTACAACTGTTGCATACTTGGTCGGCCACAACCAGCAACAGATTGCTGTACCTCAGCTGTCGTGCAGTCATCGTTCTGTGACAGATAGCAGTGCTCATTAAGTCATATCTCTAACCAAAAAAATTAAAAAGATATTCATTTGATGTCTGTCCTTGGTGCTGATTTTTTTCTGGATTGTTACCATTATGAATAATATAATCCATTCAATATGTCATATGAAATTGTGTCTGACTGTTGACACATTGGTGCTTTTATTCAGTGCCAGAACATAGCCTGTGTCTGTCCTTGGTGCTGAATTTCTGTCTGGATGGTTACCATTATGAGTAAGCAATTCTCTAACTTCATCTATCCAATATGAATCACAATTACAGCTATCATACGAGACAGGCCAAACGGAGAAACTTAAGAACAGAGATACCAAAGACAAACAGCCTTAAGAAAGCCTTCACATATAGAGCATCATCAGAATGGAACAAGTTATCACATGAGTTGCAAACTGTGAACACATGCAAGATTTTCAGACGGCAGCTGGTGAAACATACTCGAGACTTAGCTAAAGACACATGAGAGATTTGATGATTTTGGATATGGCACATGAGTTTGTTTAATGATTTTTTATTGACATGTTGTATGTGTGTATGTTGCAAACTGTATGTGTCCAAGTATTATGTGTATTACTCCTGGAAGACTAGTTGTTGCAATGATATGTTAACAACTACAGGAGTCAATGAACAAGAAACAATAAAACAATTTGTGATATGAGCATTCAGTAGATCTATTTGAAAGAACACAAAGTAAAAATATCTATAGATACCTGGAGCAGTTTCCACAGTCGGTAGACCAATAGAGCTCACGATCGTTCCCAAGGTAGTACTCATGCTGCAACCTGACACAGCTCACATTCTCGTCTATGCTGCTGTCGTCTCCCAGCTCCTCAGCCATGGCTGGGGGATCAAATGGTAAGATGATTTAAAAGGAATGTGTTAAGAATGTCTTTATGTAGTAAATGCTACAAACATTGTTTATCTTAGCAGAAATGCATTTAATCTGTACTTACTTGAGCTTGTCGAGAACAGAATCCTGTAAGATAGAACAAACATACATCATAAGAATTAATGATAACAATCCAACATTGAATTAGTCTGTTCATGGGGCCAAAAGTCATATAGAACTCATTTGGTAAGAAAGACATGAGCAAAATGATTAAAAGAATGAAAAATAATATAACCATGCATGACCTTGGTGCTGAAAGTATTTCACATCAAAATATCTTTCTATATCTCAGGTTTTCCAGGACACAAAATAGACTCTTTAATATTCACATCTTAATAGGCATACTAAATGTTATGGATGAGAAATACAAGCAGTATATTTGTCATTAAGTTATCATCCTAGTAATAGCAACTAACGACAGTAATAAGTCAAAACAACTTACCCATAGACATTCTGCTGTAGGTAGGCCCTGCATAGGAGAAGAAAATGAAATCTTGTATTCAAGCTATGGTAGCATGGCAACTACTAAAGATAACATCAGCTACTATCTTTTATACTTGAAATGCTAGACATCTAAATCAATGGAGACACAAGACAATAAAAAACAATAATATTTGAGAAGAAAACTGATTAAACAAGCTTGTACCTCACTTCGTTACAATGCATTTTCTACTATATATTGTAAATTAGTAAATGCTTGATAAATTGCTTGGCAGATTATGTAAAAGGAATACATTTGTACTATGGGCTGAGCTATTGTATACAGTAATAGGGCAAACCATGCTGCATTGGTAGTCCACCACTGAAGGTTGACGGCCTCTGCAAGGTTCAGTCTTGGCTAAAGGGTTACACATAGTTTTACATATTAGTTAGACATTTCTGATCAGGCTTGGCAAGTATGCATAGTAATTTGATTAATTGATTGGACCAAACAATAGCTCTACTACCAAAAACAACAGGTAGGTACATGTATATGTAATGTTACATGTATTCAGTAGTTATGATTACATGGTGGCTTCTACAAAACTTTACAAAGCCTTGGTGTACATTCCTCATCTTTGTGTCTATTATCACCAGCATTTATGTGAGGCTTAGTCAAACTCACCACAAAAGATACCCTCGACCCCGCACTGGCAACTTTAGGCTGTTCTTTTCTGCATGAGGCCTGAAAATCATACGCCTCCTCCCTGTAACATATTAAGGACCGTGTAAGATGAGATGAGTTGGCTTTTAGCATATGCCACAAATCAAGAGAGTTGATATGTCAGATGATACTCTTATCTGCTTTTATGGGACCAAAATCAATATCAAGTGGTGCAGAACAGTGCAATCACAATAATTCATGGAAAATGAGGTGTCATTCTCCAAGATTAAAAGGTAATAAAATCTTCTATCTGTTGGGTAGAGAAAGTTATAAAGCCATATGTTTGATGATGAAATCGAAAATGTAGAACTTTACGTCTACATGTGGCTGTTTGTACAGAATGAAGCACTTATCAAATGTAGCAGCAGATGTGAAGGACTAAGGAAACATGCAGGTTACACACCTCCTGTACACTCCCTGAATGTACATCTCAGTCATCAGGTGCCCATCCACCTCACCAAAGAACCTGCCAACCTATTAGGAATAGGATAGAAATTCTTAAGCATGCAAATGTACATTAATTATAGGAAATACACAAAAAAAAACTGTCGTAAACTGTCTTCAACACTCTATATGTTATAATGGTATAGGGAAACTTCTTCTAGGATATGATTAGAGACCAAGTGATGAAAACAGATGCCCTTAAGGTATATTTGAATTATCAAAAGTATTTAAGATACCATACTATGAGACCTAAAAGATATCCTTTCATACTTGATCTGTGTACTAGCAGAACTAAAAAGATTGAGTTATTGAGGAGAATAATAATAATTGTGTAGTATCTGCAACAGAGTTGTCTGTTGATCCGCACTCACATCTCCCACTTGATCATCTGATTGTGGTGACAATGAAAACTCCATCATCCAGCAAGACACGAGAAGATCTGGAACAACAAAATGGTTAAAATTGGTCCCAGGAAAAATGAGCTTTTTTAAGGCCATTTCTTGCAGGGGAATTACAGCCCTTTTGCCCCAGGTTTGCAGATTAAATAGCTATAAACATCACCTCATATATATCAGTAATGGCAAGTCCCAAGACTTACCTCACTATCTCTGCAACTCTTGCTAACTCCGTCTGAACAAGCCGGTCCTCCAGGACACTGTGCACAATATATGGGGTAGTATAATGTTATAGTGACTAGATCAAATGGAGCCAGACACATACAACTGATATTGTCACCCGGTTTTGATTAAACAAAATAAAAAAAGGGCAAAATCTTTTACTGTTCTGTTTGTTGCATATATCTTGATGAGCACATTTATTATCATACAGGGCCCACCAAGAGAAAAATTAGCGCTTGAAGACTAATTCTGTACCTGATCTGTGATGTGCAACATGGTGCCCAATATGATTTCTGGGTCAAGCTTCACTCCAACAACTGTAAAAGGAAACACATTTTATTAAATCACAGCAAAAAAAGCAGAATATTGAATTGCGCTTTTCCTAAAAAGTACATATAAATTTACAGAATGAAGTAGATAATGGTGATATATACCTGCTGGTTTAATGCCACCCATGTCGTTAAGAGTGACAGAGGAGGTGGCCATGATGGTGTAATTCACTGGCCAGTTCTGGTGGTCTGGGGAGGGAATAAAATCATTGATTCACTATTGGCAGTGTACATTGAGTGAAAGGAGTCAGTCAACTACAAAATATAACAACAATGAACTATCCAACATAAATAGCAAATAGCTTGTCTCTTTGGACATACATTTGTTGATGCAACACTCTTGAATTGATACAAAGGCATGATATGACAGAATCTCTCCCCCAACCCTTTCAAAACTTACTTAATATGATACATGTTTTTTTGTAACCATACATCTATCCCAATCTATTCCTTTCTGGCTGAGTCATTACAATATAGCAATTTGTATAAGTAAGTGTTGTTCAAATAACATTGCATCTCACCAGAATTGTAAGGCACTGAGTAGATGAAGTAATTATTGTCAAGAGATCTCCTGAAGAAGGTCTGCTGCCAAGTGTCCCTCCTATCCTCAAAGTCCTGACATTCGCTGGAAACAACAATGATTACACATTAAATTTTGTAGCTTTGATTACCATGCACAAGGAAAACATTGTGTCAGATAACAGTTGTATGTACCAAAAGTGCTGTATTTTGTCTGAGAAAAAAATATACACATGTAAGTGCAAAGAGTTTCATAACGCCATCCATATGATTAAAAAAATAATATTTAGAATTCTTTCATGTCAAGCTATCAATATTCAGTACCACTACAATTCTTTATTAATCTATTAATGAGAAAATGACTCTGGATTATTGTCTCACCTCTCAGGAAAGACCCTGGTGATTCCACCTTCTGTTGATACAAAAGTCGCCACGATACCATCACTGTAGGAAAGGGAAAGACAATGACTGTAACTGTATAGACCAAACTGGAACATGACAATTTGCACAAAAACAAACATCACTGGGTAATGATTACAAAAAAATGTTGTAGAGGGAAAAGGTATGACAAAAGTGATGAAGGTATACTTAATGGTTTTAGATTTATTGTTAGTTTTTATGAGAAATGAGCATACTTAATACATTTTCCAATTATAATGTTTAGCACATAAAATGATCCTATCATTGTTCAAAACATACCTCGCATTATATCGAGCATTGCTACATGTAGCATTACATGCATTACCGGTATTACTGCATGACTCTAGGTCTTGACTGCAAGCAAAAACAAACAGATAAACATGCAGACATAGACATCATGATGGCAGAAAAAACAATAAATCACGGACTCTTGTTTGCAAAACAAATAATGCAAAACAATTGTGTAACTTATATCAAACACAGATCACAAAATTACTGCACAGACCAAACAACAAAAGCAAAAACACAACACACATTAAAAGACAAACCTTCTACCAGTCAAATCTGTACAAGTGGCCACCTCTATGCAAAGGACCAACTAGCTATGAGACCACTTTTTTTGTAGCCCTTTAGATGATTTTTCACATTAACAGAAATCTTCAGAATCCTGTTTATGGTGACCACCTGTCCACATAGACCAGAGTTTATTTGACCCATGAGTAGTCATGGGCAGTTTCACTGTACTAAATCAGACATAACATCAATGATGACTTGGATGTAGAGAATAAGATGATGCTCCTTTTGTCGTTACCTCTTGAAGTCTACAGCTTTGTTATTCCAGAATTCTGCCAGCCTCTCGGTGACAATAGTGTCTAGCAGCAAGTGCTTCAGCCTGGGCTCATCACCTGTTATCAACATGACAGGACAATTATAGCAATCAATGAGCAAGCACTGTTATTATAATTGTGCCCATAATCTAACAGTTAACAGATTTTCAGACTTCACCCCAATGCATGGCCTTAATTTCACTGCTTTAATTTCAAAATACTGCGAAGTTCCAGAGAAAAGATTGAGCACATTCTAATATCAATTTTACAGGCCTAGATTTAGTGACGTAAATTGCTAAGGAGGAGTCAATCTGTTCTATTAATCATAATATTTCACATAGGAGCTATTAGTCAAATTTCATGCAAAGAAAACAGTCACTAACATTCAGCTGGGAAGTCAAAGCCACTCAGTTTCTCCAGGATGTCTTGTAGGAAGTCAGCATGGCTGGCATTTGTCAGAACATCATCACAGAAATTCCTGTACATAACAGAATTATCAGTCGAGTGAGCATTTCAGGTGCTTTCATTACTGCTCATGGGAAAATACAGGTAGAAATTCAATGTATCTTATTGCAAATTTAGAAGATTAATATTTTCTACTAGATTCTCTGACATAAAAAAAATCATGAAAAATGATATGAAATATGCATTGTAGAAAACTTCAAAGTACCTTTTATGGCTGAACATGCCTTAATTAAGGTGCTAAAGATTAGGCTGTGATGTGCAGTGGCTGTGGGGAAAGTGATTAGTCTTAACACTTACCATGGTGCAATGAAGAGTGCAGAGCGCTGTGTTTGTAAGTAATCACGACCTGGATAAAAGACAGCCAAGAGTACTGATTCAGAAATTTATGGTGACCAGAATACCACTGCAGCTGCATACAGTGTTTATAAATATGACCAGAGATTTTTTTAACATCACAAGAAACCATCAAAAAGGATACACATGGCCCAAATCTTATTTACTCATGTATCCAGAACAATGATGATCCACGCAAATTACACTTACAAAGCAACCAAAAATTTACATCACAAAATTGAACATGCTCTTTCCTTATGATGTTTTAGAGACAGCCCAAAAAAAAAGAAACTTTAGGGCTTTTCCAAAACTATCTTCTACCTGTTGGTATGTCAATGTTCTCTACTTCTATCCTCTTCTGTCTGTATTCCGGCAGCACCAATCCAAGGCTGCAAAGTTAAATTGAAATTCATGATTAATCCACATCTTAAACCTGAATATGTTTGAGATTCAAAGTAAAAATGCTTCAGGGACTAAACAATTTCATTCTTGTTCAAATATGGCAGAAAATATTGGTAAAACAATCTCCTCAAATGTCATTGAATGGTATTTTGGGTCCCCTGTCGCTGGCAGCAAGTGCACTGTGCTACTAGACCAGGATTCCAAATGAATAAAATTTCTAGAAACTCCATCTTTAACCTGGTTGCTTTCTACATGTATATGAAAGCCATGGAATTCTGCTGTTTGATCTAGTATCAATATCTTCTTCCATTATTAGCATCAGCTGTACATCGCCAAGCTCAAGCAGCTGGTATGGCAAAAGATAACACATTTTGTGATTGTAACAAGGAAACATTGCTGTGAACTTAATACACAAACTTCAGACATACATTGTCATTGATACAAAAAGGATTTTCATGTCCAGGAAACAGTGGCTAGCAAAATGCTCTCAGATTATTATAACTACATGTAAATCATGAATAGTTAAAACACACTGACAAAAGCATAGACAGATAGGATTATTTCCACTTGTATGTTTTGTGAAGTACCATAAACTTTTTAGAAATACCACAAGTAGTTACTGTAACTCCTACTACAAAAACGTCTACTTGTACTTTTAAGCCTAAAAAGTTTGCTATACTATTACATACACATGCACAAAAACAGATTCCATACATGTCAAGCAAATATCCAAAAATCACTTTATATCTGTAAAACATAATGCTTATGATGCATAGAATGCGCTTCTCCTCAGTACCATTTGTCAAACAAACATCATCAGCCAGGCTACATCTTACTTGATTTAATACAGAAATAAATGCATATGATGGTGCCCTCAACTACAACTACAACCACGACACATTTGTAGAGTTGGAAATTAAAGTCTTTAGATTTACGGTGGGCCCAAGTGATGTTTCTCATCGTCAACATTTGTGTTTCAATAAGAACAATGAGGATAAGTGTGAGTCAGACAATGAGTTAGGTAATAACAATTATAATATTGAATGTTTATAAACATCACTCAGTTTTTCTGACAGCAATGTGTGAAAGACTTGGTTAAAGATACGCAGGTTAAGGTTAAGGTAGGAAAGACAGACATTCATTTAGTCAGGAAATACATAGCTCTAGAGATGGGCACAGGACATAAACTTATGATATAGAATCTACTTTATTTTCCAAAATAATCAGACATGAATTTAAGGGGGAACACAGAAAAGTCAGCACACCGATGGTCTGGCAAGGATGAAGTTCTACCAGGGCAAGAATCCAAAACAAAAGTGAACAAAAAATATTAGGCAGAGATAGAACTGGGCTTTAATGCCACTACTTTGGGGATCAGAGTTTGGATTGTGGAACAGCAAACAATGAATGGCTTTGTTGTTTGCTTTGGGATATGAGAGGCTGTTTCAGGAGGAGCCTTTGTCATGTTTGCTGAGACAATTTAGTGACAGAGTGACATTTTATTCCATTATTCATACATCTTCCTGAAACAGCCTCAGCTCTGAGAGCAGGTTAAAGCCTAATGACTTGTGTACATACCTACATATCCCTCTTTGCCGTTGATGTTCATTGCAAATTAATGGCATTTTAAAATGGTAGAGATGAGAACAAAATACAAGTCAATTCTTTTAGCTCACCGTCTATTGGGGAGGGGCACCACGGACACTTCTCTTTTTTAGTTTGTTATAACGCCAAACATGCAAGGGACTAATTCTAAGGGAACTGAGACATGCAGCAAGTTAAGAGTTCACAGCTGACACTTTTTAGGGAGAGGGATGCCTGTTGCAGCATCTCTACAGGGTAGCACTGTCTTAGAGGGATGATAACAGTGGGGCCTGTTCTCACAAGAATTTGGGGGCTAAAGGGAAGGAGTCATGGGCACACAACACTTCCACTGACGACACGTGGGTTGCCTACACCAGCCGGTTGCAGCCATGCACAGGGGGGCACTGCCGGGGTCTGTGCCTTCACATCCTGGACAACACAAATGCTGCAAAGGTACTGGGGAAAAATTACCAGGAGTTAGATCAGAGTTTCACCCATGCATTAGTGCAAGGCAAGCACAGACGGCCTACCTGAATATGGTGCTGTTCATGGGACCGTAGATGTATGTCCTGTTCACAAGGTCCACGTATCTCTGCAAACAAGCAAACAAACAAATTATCTCATGCAAAACAACAATCTGACTGAAACACTAAAAATGGCCTTAAACATTGTACAAAGTTGTCATAGATTTGAACGAGGGCTATTTCATGATAGTAATACATGTGCCATCATGTATCAGCTATTGTCCATTCAATAGATACCGTACTGCTCTTCCTACCTATTGTTTTCTGTTATCACAAAACACTGAATCCTATAACCTTAACATGTCTGTTACAGCTATCCAATAAGTAGCCCAGACTTGAAATAAGTACAAAGTGCCTCACCTCATCTTGTGACCTGACAAAAGTCTCTATAGTCACTGCTCCTGATGCTCGATCAATCATGTTTTTCCTCACCTGGAGGTATATGAGAGAGATTAATTTATCAATAAAAATGTTCTTCCCTTATCTCTTGTCAACTTGTAGACATCTGAGTTTGGAGAAGCTTAAAATGTCTATTTCTATCATCCATTGAAACTCAAGTACAACATGTTAATACGTACTAGGTCAATGCAGGCAAAAAAAACATCCATAAATATGATGATGGATACATGATCATCTTATCAATGCCGTATCATCTACAGAGAAAAAAAAAGTAGTGAAACTGCGAAACCACTTAAGATGTTCTTTCATACTCACTTCTTCCTTACTGGGGTTGTCTGGTTCCACCTCCAGGAAATCAACATTAGGTGGCTCTGACAGGTAACCCAGCTGAAATGAACAGATATGACCTCTTAATTCTGTGGTACACGGTTTGTACAACTGCATGGTTTTGTCACAAGTCCTTTTTTTGTCATAAATGTTGTACTCCCTTCAAAGCCTCTGTACAATGTATTCTAGGTGAGAAGCCTAAAGTTTGTGATTGACATTGATTAAATGGTTAATATTCTATTTGTAAAATCTTCTCTTCATGTAAGGAAATAAATGATGGCAGAGTGCAGAGCATTTGTATTAAGCAAAAAGATATGTATTTAACAACAGATCTCCTCCCTCTTTCAGATCTAATAAGTGCTGTTGCAATTAACATTACATCTGATCCATGTTGGAAAAAAAGCTAGTGCAAAAACGTAAGGATTTTAGAAGACCAGTTGATCACTGGCCTACTTACATCAAGGTGCATTAAAGGGGAATTTGTAACTTTCATCATTTTTCGATTATGATACAAACACACCATACACAAACACATCACACACACACACACATCACACACGCACACAGAGTGCCCATAAGCTAAATATATCTGCAACAAACAAGTCTTTGCAGTAGGATTATTTCCCAAATACAGTACTAATGTATACATATTTCTATACGTTTCAAACAAAGTACAAGAGCAGGTTGTAACACTATATTGAATGACATAGACACACTGAACATGTTAATTCATTTCATTAAACTTTCCATGCAAAAATTAACAACTTTTTTTAATGTGATTAATGAAACACTTCTGACTGTTAGTTGTGATCACATTATTTGTTTAGAAATTGATTTAAATAATTGAATTGTTAGTTGTTTGTGATTAGCATACACATGTAGGTCAACACAGTGCCACAGCAACATCACAGGTTATCACAATTATCATACAAGTCTATTAATTTCTTGTCAAAATCAATAAATATCAGTGAGTCATTTCATCATCTCACAGCAAAATCAATGATTAATAACAATGATCTTAAATGTTAAAGTTATTTATAGAAATCAAGTAGAATCAGTGAGGTGTTATCAGCTGCTTATTTGGTTAGATCATCACCATATCACAGTCCAGCCAGACTCACCCTATACTCTAGCCGTGCTTTCTCAGAAAACTGAAAATGAATACAGCGTACAGCGTATAGCATGCAAAGTATTATAAGCATGAAATGGTAATGGGACAACAAAAGCATTATGAAAAAGAAATAAATGGAAATCTGAACAGGTGCAAGAAATATGACTTGTGGAATTTTTTTACTGTTTTGGCAGGATAATTTTTAGAGCATTTTACAGGTAGTTTATAGCATTTTACAGCTAGTTTGTAAAACTGTTTTGGACAAACCAACAGTTTGCAACCAATTTGGTCAACCTGAACAATATTGCTGGAAGACTCACCGATGAATAAGTTTGCTCCTGTAACAAAAGAAAATGAACTGCAACTGATGAGTTATGAAACTTGGGACAACAAAAAGAAACCTTTATATGCATACTTGACAAAATAGAACATATTAGATCAAACAAAAAGATACAGATTATATGGACACCAAACAAGCTTCACCTCAGTTTCATGGTTAATTTACAACTAAATGTTGTTAGTTTATTTTGAAAAGGACATTGAATGTTTGCTTAGTCTGAGCTATGATACATTGATTACGATTTATTTGTTAGTGCCCACAGTGTATGAGGACTTTTAGCCCCCCAGGGAATGGAGCTTATACTGTGAACTCTAGCCATCAAAATGTTGTCCCTATTTTTCAGATATTGTTGTGCATGCTGTATTTGGTATAGCAAGTAAACATCTTAAACAAAAGCGCGCTTTGAGCTTTAACTTGCCATTTATTCAGAACAATCCTGCTCACAACACACTGCAGTCAACCATGTGTTGTGTTACAAATGTGTAGGTAATGTATACAATGTACACCACTGATCATTTCTGTGCCTTCTATATGACTGTTAAGTCCTGTACCATAAGATGCCAGAGGTCTTTATAGAAACAAAATAAGCATGTGGATTCCGTAAAATATCAATGCAAAGTATGTAACCTCACCTGGCTTTTAAGGCTGGGATGGAAGAGTATGTAGCCATTGGGGTTGATGGCAAAAGTATAACCTGTGGGTCCAACCTGCAAAATAGAAAGTCATCAGCATCCTTCCTGGTTAGAAAAATGGTACATGTACGTGACAAACTAATTATTACGTTTTCCAAAAGGGGAGCCCTGGAAAGTTATGCAATACTACTACTACTACTACTACTACTACTACTACTACTACTACTACTACTACTACTGCTACTACTACTGCTACTACTACTACTACTACTACTACTACTACTACTTTAAACAAATCTAAGGATTAGAGATGATAAATCTTGCATTTCAAAGGTTTGTCTGTGTTACAAGCAAGAGATGAGGATATGCCTAACAACTCCCATATTTCCTAGGTTCATGGACTTCTCCTTGGTGCTGAAAGTATGGCTGCACTAACAATGGAGTTTCCAAAAGATTTGTACTTGCAAATTTGCACTCTTCAACATTATATCTTACTGTTTCAAAGCATGATCTATGTGCTTTTCAGAGCTGGTTCATGTGACACAGACTATAAAGGTGTCAGCTAATTATGTTGCAAATTGCACACATGATAAAGTAGGGTCAAAGTATCAGGGCTGTTTGAAGTTAAGTTAACCAATATAATGTATCCCAGCAAGACATGGGGAAAAAATTCTTGTTAAGTTTTTATTTTGGTGAAAATAGCAAGGGGATTCTTAAACCAATTCTAACATAGCATTTCTAAACAAAATACATTACTATAATGCTAGTAGATAAGAAGAAGCATGTCTTTACCTCCCTGTTGGGGTTGAATTTGGTGATCTGTGCCAGCGTGATGTCTGTGCCCATTACTCCTAGAATCTCCTGGCTCTAATACGCACACCAAGACAAACACTTTTGATAAAAATGGAAACTAACTAACTACAGGACAATAACATGGTGTACTAAGTTTGCAAGTGCAAGTGTAAGGACAATAGCAGTATCTTTGTGACATCAAAGTTGCGATACTAAAATTTGAAGTCCCTGCAGCAGACAAATATAATAATGGATAAAACATGAAAGTACTGAATACAAAGATCAACAGTTTTGGGTGTTACACATTTTCATGATGTCACATTTCATATGCAGGGCAGTAAATGATATGGACACATTTGATTTTCATGTGCCTGAACCCTTCACATAAGACATAATAAGTGCCACTATGATGATTACACAACATTCTGCTCTGTCAGTGACAAATAACAAAACACATTCAGAAAATGCCGCTGCCCTTCATAAAAGATTCTGCAAAAAAGGTGAGATTGTGGAAAAAACATCATCAAAATATTTTAATAGATTGTTAGCCTAACTTAGTTTCCATAAATTTATAGATACTCTACAATACTCGCGAACTTTCTCGACTGCATTACTTTGAATTGGTCACCTAAAGTTATAATGACATTTAGGTGTTAAACCATTTTATTCATGTGTTTCCTTGTAATTTGCATCATTCTAAACCCTACAACATCAATTTGATGGTCTTTGATTGTAAGACCACATCTAACAGTACCCAGGGAAAGAATATGACTAAAATCAGAAGCTGTAGACTTATTTCACATTGCTGAAGCGCAGTACAGCCACCACATCACTGCATCACATCTCAGAAAGGCACACAGGACACTTACCATCAGGACAAGTGGTCACAGATACATACAGTCAGCCACAGACCTTACCACAGTAACAAGGCCAGCTGTCTAACACAACATCTACCACCAAGCTACTTACGGAATAAGAATTTCCATAACTCACTGTTTGCTTCATGGAAGAGGAAATAAGGAACAGCCAACACTTTTTAACATGCACAGTTCAGAACAAGTACATTTCTGTTTGCTAGTTTTGGGCTGCTGAAAATGAAACAGTAAAAGTGCTACTGAACATTTAAGGCATTTTCCCCCTGTCCATTTTGTGAAAATGCCTTAGTTACTACATATGCTTAACTTTTAATTCAATAGAATTTTAGATGTACTAATCACTGTAAGTGATGAATCTGAACCATAAAAAAGCATAGCGCAATGCTTAGCACTATCTACACATAGCATTTGTAGCTTTAGTGTACAAGTATACTGTTAACTGGCTGGACTATAATCAGACATATAGACTATGCAAGTCTCACTTTACATAATATCTTCACGTCTGAAGTCTATCTACTCTAACAGTCAGGGGCAAGAACAAGTCTTTGAGAGATTGTATGTATTAACAGTGGCCTTTATGTTACTAACATATTTATTATTGTGGCTACATAGTCTTGAGAAAATAAAATGGAGTAATCTACTCACTCCTAATGACTTGTTGTAGACAGGAAGAGTGATAGTTGTCATCATGCCCATGCCCTGCAATGGAAAATCAAGGTTATCATTACATGAATTAGCCAGACTTCATACCAATATCGTACACTGCATCACCTTAATGAGACTACAAAGTTGATACATTCAATAAATGACTGAAAATTAAATGTGAACTGTACCTACAATATTCCACCAGAGATCTACATGCTCTGAGGCTGCTCATGATTTGCATGTTATCATCAGTTAAGTTTAGCACCATGAAATGTACTAATAAGATTGATTACATTCATTAATGTAACAGCAGATGGTCCAGTAAGACTTTTTCTCTATTCATTTAGATACATGTAGTAATCATCATTTGCCAGAGATTGGAATAGGCGAAAATGTACATGATTGTATATACAGTAACTTGTTCCCCTACACATCAACAATAAGAAAATAGACATGTGAATGGCACTTAACAATAACATTAAAATGATTCTGACCATAGCATCCAGGTAGATGTTTGTCCACATAAACTGTTTTTCCTCTGATAACACCATGGGTCTACTCAGTACAGCTACATAGTCCTACAAACAAAGAATAGTTAGAACAGTGTCCTATAACAGCTCTTTTCCACCTCATAAAAATGTATCCTATGGAAGTGCCATCATAATCTATAACATATGGTTTACTGTAACAAGTATAGATTAAAGATGCTTGAAGATACATGGATGTAGAGAAAACAAGCACATATGAAACAATGGGTTTCATCCAATATTACATAACATTCTTTTGCTTTTGTCAAGTCTTTGCAATATTTCAGGGAAGCCACTTCACAAAGTACTAATAACAGCAGATTAAATGTTTAAGCCATGTATCTGCTTTCTTCAAGATATACCGTGCAATTTAAAAAAACAACCTATTAATGACAATCATTACGAATCATACTCTACATGATCAGACAGTAGGCACTTGCACAATGAAAGTCACTGGCGTGCATTATTGACATGATCATGATGGTCACATCCTGCATCACTTGTTAATTTACCTGGTGGCATAGAGGGCAGAGGTGCTACAGCATCACAAATATTGGGAAGGGTTACAAATGGAAAGGGAAAGGAAAAGTAAGTGATAGGGGAGTGAAAAGTAAGAAATGTGAAAATTAAAGGGATAGGAACAACAATGCTACCTACACCTTACAAAAAAGGTATGAAACTTAAGGATGAAAACAATCTTATGACAAATGAAATCTCTATATATACATCAACCCTACATGTTGAATTAACGTTGAACATCATAAGCAGGTGTCGCGTGGAACAAAATTGCAGACTGTAGCAATGCTGCATCTTCCAGGAATTGCTCCAACAATGTATCAGATATTGCAAAGCTAAGTAATGCACTGAACTTGGTGTTCTGCAGGTAACAATTCTTTATCATGATCCTTCCCAACTGTAATGTATTGTAAATTTCCATTTAGTATTCAGATGTGTCCAGCTAGAATCCCTCTAGCTCCAGCTCTGCCAAGCCCCAAAAAACATAGTCACTTGTTTTTCTGCCATTTTTATTGTCGGAACCATTGCTACAAAAGTTGATCAAGCCTCACACAATGAAACAAACAGTGGGATGCCCTTTGTGAAAATGTTGTCACGGACGTTTCACAAATTGATTTTTTTTCATCTCCCCACAAATGGATGACAGTGGAGATACATTGTACTTGATGACAGGTCCCTGAGAAACAAGCTGTACCCTCTGCCTGTCCAGCTCCCCTCACCTGTGTCTGCTGTCTTATGGCCCCCACTGCTGGGATCTCTAAGAAATAACCTGATTGGTGAGACAGAAGGAGAGATAGCTTAGAGGAAAGTGGGGAGAGAAATAGGAGAGTGTGGGGTGGAGAAGTCAGCCAGCCAGCCGCTCACCTGAGTTTTCTGTCTGATGGCTCCGACAGCTGGAATGTCTACATAATAACCTACAGTGTACATGGCAGAAGGATCAGCTTTGGTCACACAGAAATGGGCACAAATTGTTAACTTTCTGGTGTTCCTGTCCCAGGGCAAACTCACAATCCAATACAATCATGTACTTTTGGACAGGTAATCAATATGGTTAAGGCTCAGCTTGTATTACCTTTTTAGTCATTAATTCTAACACATGAATGTTTAGTGATTTCCAATCTACGCTTAATGGATTCTTTTACTTATGAGGCTTATGAGGTCAAATTAATGATTAAGGTATACTGTAACTGAGAGAGCTTCCCCTGGGACCAGTTGATGATACAGAATCATCTCTTCATGCAAAAATCAATCTAAAAAACAAATTAGATTTAACATTTCAAATTTAAACCCCTATTATTAGAAAAATGATTATGAAATTTCATGAATGAAAGGCAAAATTGCTTCAATATGGGGTGCACTGCAATTCCTCACTCTCACAAGCTGTAGTGTGATTCCTCAAACTAGAAATGATGAACAAGAATAGATAAGAACATGCCAAATATTAGCACCAGCAAACTTACAAGAGAAATTAGTATTATCATTTTGTAACTAAGATCAAAATCAAACACAACATTGCATTTGGTGAACTATTGTTACCCCGTTCATTTACATGCTGAAGTCATGCCATATGAACAGCTGCAGGAATCCATGCTATGTTGGAAAGTTGCACTTCATTGAAAGAATGTTAGAGGGCACACCTGCAGTGTTTAATCACAAACCTTTATTTTCACATGCCATCCACTTAAGTGCACTGGTTGAGTAAGCAGGAGGGCCAACTGCATAGGTGAATATTCTGATCTGTAGCAAGAGGGGGGCAGACAAGTTGCTCACCATGTTAGAAAGAAACACTTCTGTAACGAGTAATAGAAATATTACCACCCAAGAGTGCTATTGTTTTCAAGCAGGAAAAGTTGCAGTTTATGCTAAAAGTAGTGTAAAAACATGGATTTTAATATCATAAAGTTGTATAGCCTTAACCATCAAAATTCTACAAAATTACATAATATATTTGGTGTTATCATGATATTTATACATAGTATTTTCTTCTTTCATCTCCAAGAAACAAAACTTACATCTCTGTCCTTGTTATACTTCTCAAAGACCTCCACAGGTCTCTCGGTACCACCATCAGTAAAAAGCATGATGATCTTGTTACACCTGGCACCCTGGCTGGTATGGGTTGCATTGAACTGGTGGGGGAATCAGAAAATTCGGTAACCATTATTTTCTCTCGCTCATGCACCTAATGTCAATGTCATGAATACCTCTCACTCAGAAGTTGTCGTACACATTACAAATTATATTATGTGTGTGGATCATTAAAAAAGTTATAAATACTGCTAGACCCTATAAGGAAGATTAATTTGTTCCAAAATGTAACATGTCTCTGTATCATGATCACAATGGTCAGCATTTCACTTCCAGACCAAAAAAACATACTAGTAGTCAAACATTTGCTGTACTAAGGATAATTAAATGTAGTCCTCAGCACTTGGTAAGGTTCAGGACCATATCAATAGACATGCAAGGCAAAACTTACATCGTCAAAAGCTCTGAATGCAAACTCCAAGCCCTTTCCAAAGTCAGACATGTTTCCATCACCAATCTCCAGGACAGCAACTTCCAGAACCTTCAGGACAAACACATAACATGCAGGACACACATGCATGGTGGACCTCAACAAACAAAATGTCTTCTCCTGCAGTACTTCCTGTGAACTTCTCTTACTTATGTCTCTGGGTCTGCTAGACATGTCTGTTTGATAGCATGACCTCGAGTAATGTTACCAGCTTGTCACATCTGAGGAAAGGACATTTCTTTTGCTATGGGTATTTGTTGTGGATGATTCTACAATTGTTAGAATGTGGGTTAGAATGAGGTTTGTTAGAATGGGACAGTTGAAGTGAGAGATAAATAATTTAACTCATAATCTTAACAAAGGATTATATATCATGTTAGAGAGACAATAATCAATCACAGATGAAAGAAAAAGTAGCATACTTTCTGGAATTGCTTGAAACCAAATTCTAGGCCAGCACTCCAATTATGCCGATCAGTGGCCTTTATCAGTTTTAAACCTTCAAGGAAGATCTAGGAAAATTGTTGAGAGGAAGCAATTATGGAAACAAGAAAAAAAAATCAGAAAGCATAGAAAGACAGAATGCAAGTACAAGATATCATAGAGAATTTAGCTGGTATGTTGAGTAACTGCTAAATTGATGAAGTACTGGAAACAACTGAGTTGCTGAGACTGCATGTTATGATTTCTGGTAAAAGTCATTAGAGGAACTTTTTCACTCAGCTTTAAGCTTAGTATTCTAACACAAAAGTATACCAGCAACTTGTCAAAATAGGTCATGTAGCAGATGGTCTTTACTTCAAAGACAGAAATGTTACAATCAAGTCAATGCAGCTGTTTCAAAAATGGTATACCAGTAACAAAATATTTGCTGATCACATCACCAATTCCCAAGGATAGCAAAAGTTGATTTACACTAACCGTTTGTAAAACTGCAAATTGTATTTGATATATAGAATGCATTCCTGATAGGACTAGAGAAAAATCTATCCCGGAGAAAACATGCTTGAAATGATTGATGTTTACCTTTTTGTTGCGTACATTGGCCTGGACAAAGGTGTCAAAGCAGCTGACATAATGTGCCTCTGTGTTGAACTAGTGGGAGTGAAAGGGTATCAATGAGCTGATTCACAAGATACAGCAAGGTTACTGAAGCAGCACCGTTTATCATAACTATAAAAACACTATGGAACAGCTGGCATTGTAAATGTTGGGTCTCAGTTTTTCTACCAAACCAAAATATGAAAAAGAAAACTTTGGAAGACATGCAGTATTGATTAGGCTCCTGTGCCCACGGAGCAAAAATTTTCTCATGAAGTTTATCTTCTAACAACAAGAGAAAGGTGAAACTAAACTTGTTTGACAAAAGTAAATTTAAAGTTGAATAAATGCATGTGACACTAACCCATGCCATATTGACAAAGTCATTTTCTCCTAGTGTCTTGAGTAGTTCCTGTACCGACCTCTTGATGAGGGTGAGGGTCAAACCGTGGACACTTCCACTACTGCACAATAGAAGAAAACAGAAGATGACATAAAAGCATGAGACTCAGTATGTTATACACACATAAGCTAAAATATATCCTTATCTCATTCTGCTAAATATAGATGAAATCACTAGAAACAAACAGAGCTTCCTGTACTTTGAATTGTGATTAAAATCTGTCCATGTCCCTTTCAATGTCATCATTAAACCAGACAATGTTGACATGGTCCTTCATCATAAACTTGCTTGTAACAGTCTAGGAAGAAACAGCTTATGACATCTTAAGACCAAACTGGAGCAGAGCAAAGAAGGCACTGTGACTGTATCTCCCATGTTGCATTGATCTCCCCCTGGTGTAATGCAATCTCAGGGCCTCTTGTCACAAAGGTCACCCATTCCAAGTTGAATGAACTAGTACAACCTACAAAGTCAATATTCAACTTTGATTTCTGTGTACTCTGTTGATGTTCAAGTGTGTGTATGTACAAATGTATGCAAGGACAAGAAGAATGGCTGTTATTCCATGATATATGTATGTCATACATGTAAAAGTAGAACTTAATAGTTGTTGAGCTTAAAGATAGTTTAGTGTGACTCATGAAGAATGCCCAATTGAAGTACATAATTATTTGATCTTCTTGTACCTTTGAAATATGTATGTTGTACTTAACGTGGTAGGTTGAATATCACACAAGTGTACTACCCAAATTATGTAAAAACAACATATGTATTAAACATACTTACTTGTCAATTAGGATCATCATATCTTTTGCTGAACTGGCACCTTGGATGTACCTGTAATTTGGGGAGAAAGTTAGACATGAGAATCTAAGACACATATTAAACATTCTTAAAGTTTTTGTTTGCCTTAAGTAAAAACATGGCCACCTATTCACATTCTGCTACCCTCTCTACTTGTAGACCTATGAAATTCATGATGAACATGGCCCAGTTTATCCCACTAGGGGCTACAAAGTAGATTAAAAATCCATTTGTTTTGCTCACGTATGTCGTAAAGGAAAGGTATTACTGACAGCATGTCGTGACATATGCCATAAAATCAATTTCCAGGCACCGCGTATTAATCATAAAAATTGACTGTCTTTCATCTGAGTGGAAAAGTTTTACAATACATGTCAAGATTACATATATGAAAGGTCTTACAGATTAACCCAGTCAGATGACCCCTTTTTGTGAGGGATGATCCAATCAAGAGCTGTCTTTATCACACAAATTGATTCCTTTCCATTAAATCAACTGCATCAAAGGAAAGGTTCCATTTCAAGGTTACACAAACATATGTATAAAAGACCCCACAGCAACCCAGGGACCAGCCCAATTTGATTTGCAATTCTAAGGATTATTATTTGTGAAGATAATAGTGACTGTGTAGAATGCCTTTAGTCAGCACAAAGAAGATTAAAGCAAAATTTGATGTACTTAGGTATAGGTAACCTGATTAAGCAAAGAATTCTCGTTAGAGAAAGGCTCAAAAGCACAATGTATGTGCATCATTCAAGAAAAAGAAGTAGGCCATATTGTATGCAAGAAGACAAAAGACATTCTGAGGAAATGTATTTAGGACATTAATTGTTGATAACTTCAATCTGTCTTTACAGAAAATTCACAACTCACCATGGCCTTCTCCTGACATCAAACAGGTCTACTGTCCCAGGACTCTCCCACTGGAAGGCTTAAGAACAGACAACATATCAAGATATGTGAATCCTAAGTTATAGCAAAGGTTTCTTGCAAATTCACCCACAGTAGGCTAATGAACATGCATGTGAACAACAATCAACGATAGTGTACAAGCATAAAAGTGAATATACACGTAAAAGAAAGTGAACAGACAATGAAAATTAAACTATGCTGCAAGGATCATTCAACTACATTATAGTCAGCAGGTTGTTTCTTTGCAGTGGAGTTGACTTTATAACAAGAAAGTAAAAAAACAGAGAGGGCAGACGGTAAGTACATTGTACCCTCTGATGGAACAAACAGGATTTGCACTACACCCTCTGGCAGAACATATACAGAAATTCAACTTCAAGCTGAATTGCAGAAACACTAACAGAGACACAAAAATAAGTCAAAAACATTCAATCTTTCCATGGTATTTCTATAACTATAACTGGCAAGGGCTTTGAAATTTCCTTCCTCACAGCTGCGAAATTTGGGCCATAAGATGGAAAATTAAATTTACTGAATGCTTTTAGTCAGCAGCCCTCTAGACTTGAACATGACTCCCCCACTGCCCATACAGATGCATAGTCAGACATTAAGTGCTTATTGGGAAGTGGCAATGGCCTTATATGACTCCAATCTTCTTGCTGTTTTGCCTGACAAGAATGCAGATTCTTACATCTGACGTTTTGGCTTGATGTGCTCACCGACAAATGGTCCCCCAGTGGAACCTGATATCATTGTTATGTGACATTTCCCATGCCACAGAGTCTAGATTTGTCTTGATTGCCAAAATGACTGATGAAGCAATTTGTACCTTGTATTTGGTTCCTACTCAGGTATTCCAATAAATAAAGGGAAAGCTGGTGTGTCTCCGGCATGAAAATGTCAGGAATAAATCATTTAACTTTAATTGCTCCCCCTGTGATACAATCACATTTAAACGTCTTACTGCTGCATCTTATGTATGAAGTGTCTCTGTCCCTAAGGAATTGTGCATTAAGAGATTCGTGCCTTTTAGGACTTCCTAGAAAAAAGCTTTTAAAAAGAGCCATTATTAATTCTGTCACCTCCTTTTGTGAGTCAGTGTCTGATGTCTTTGTTCTGCTTGAGTCAGGCAATCTTTATGTAGACATGACTGATTCTCTATATCCTACATACAGGGGTCACTGTCTGGTTATTCCACTCTCTCATGGCAGTAGCACACATGAAACTTTAATTTGCCTTTCTCTCCAAATGCCCTTAATACATTTCTTGTGAGCCTCTGGAACACAGATGATTTGTTGTTTTTTGAAATAGTAATCAACCAAAGTATGCTTCCTTCACCTTCTTCCTGCTGTCTGTATCTGTATCTATATATATTAGCCGGTATAACCGCCATTCTGCGTAACACACCAGCTTCGCAGGCACGCGGTGCAGCAGCAGTTGGTTATATTACACTGAACGATCCGTCACACCTAACTTTTGCACATCTATCTGCAAACGTTCTTTAAAGATATCCAGAGAAGATGCCCATACTGTGCTTGGTGATAACAAATTCCACTCTACGATAGTTCTGGGAAAGTACGAATTTTTGAACACATCAATCCTAGCTTGGTAACTCTGGTACTTGAAGTCATGGCTGTTTCTTGTTCTTTTTTGAGCTGGTATTAGATACTGATAGTATCAGTCAGTACGTCCACCAGCTTATTGGTAATTTTGTACATCATGCAAAATCTGGACATTTTCCTTCTGTCTTCAAGTGATGTCCACTGCAGATCTGTTTTCATCCTTGTAACACTAGCATCCCTGTTGTAGTTGTTTGTACAGAATCTGGCAGCTTGGTTCTGTACCCTTTCAAGTTTATCTTTGTCTGTCTAGCCCCGTAACCAAAAGAGAATTCACAGCCAAATGACTATGTCCATGTGCCAAAGGCTAAAGAAATCAGTTCAACAGCTGCAATAATTGCACTATACCATATACATATAACAACAGGATGTACACAGAGCCATCAAGATACAAAAAGATTAAAAAATTAATCTATATTTGTCTGACTGGTCCATTGCAATTGAATATGTCTGTCCAGCTACAGGTATTGGTTGCTAAAATGGTCTATATGTGTCTAGATTATAAAGTACCTGGGTAGTCTCTAAAGGGTCCTTGGCTACTGCCAAAGTACTGCCACAGCAAACCTGGGTCCTCTACTGTGTTGGCATAGAACACTTCATCCAGCTTGTCTGACCATTTCAGCTCATTGGCAATCTTGGGGTCTGAGCAAGGAAAGGAAATATTCATTTTAATCAGAATACAATTAGGGATAAAAAACAGCAAAAAGGTTAATCAAGTACAACCATAACATGTTTATTACATGACCAAGCTCTCTTATTCACTTAATATCAGTACCCTTATTGCTGGTAATGAAGCAGGAAGCTGTATTTCAAAAACTTTGTTACAGTAGAAAGAAGTCAGACTAGTCTGTGGACTTTAATACAGATTGGTGCAATTTACACATTCATCACATCATCATCATCACTGCCAAACTTGTAACCAAACTTTGGATTAAAAGACATGACTGTGCTAAAAGGAAGTCCTCCTGAGTTTAGGTTTAGGAAAACCTACAAGCCTAAGGCTTCGAATGTGCTTGGAGTACTCAACAATACATCATTCTATTAAAATTGGCAGGATCCGTGTACTTGTAAGATTAATCAATTTGGAGCTAATAAGATGTGTACCTCCCTTCCAGATATCTGTTGGCAGATGGATGGCACTGTAGGTACGGTTGATGGGTTTCCTGAACTGTGGGTCGTACGTTAGGATGGGGTCTCCATCAGCAAGGTTTTTGGCATCATACCAGTGGACATCCTCTATCTGCCAAGGGAGAGAAAAGCAAACTCACCATGCTACATATGCTGTGTAATGCTATTTGTTATTATGAACTGATCTCCCCAAGGAACACAGTAGGGCATTTATTTGCCCATGGAGGGGGACACTGATCATGAAGTCTGCATCCAAAACTATTTCAAGTAGGCACACTATAGGTAGAATTCTAAATAAAAAAAAGGACATTAAAACCAAGAAACTTGCACACATGTTTTCAAGATCAGATCTTTTGTGCAAACATCTGTTAAATGGGTCCTTCATAAGAATGGCTTAATTTAAGCAAAAGTCCAATATTGTAGAAAAAAAGGTTACTTACCGCCAGGTCTGGGTCATAGGTGTAATTCAGGGCCAAGTCTTCTGCTGCGCTTACCACAGTCTGTAGAAACAGAGAATGGAAGTTGTTTTTAGCTATTGATGTCAAAATAGAAAATATTGATATTTGCATTATAGTAAATATATCATATGGAATGTCAATCCATATTTGATCCCACAGATAAGTATTATTTGGTGGTAACAACCATACTGTGAGAAGGGCTGACTTGCTATGCAATCTCTCCCCTTTAAAATACGTAGTACGTATATACGTAGCAGTCAGGGTTCCAAGGTTGAGGCAATGATATTGACTCTAAAAAGTGTATTCTAAATATTTTAATACCAAGCACTTGAAACCAATGGTACAATGCTGAGAGGAACCCAGCTACTTGTATCTTATACAATGTACAAGTACAAAGTACCTCAAGCAGTATTTTCTGTTTTAAAGTTTGCTTTAGCATAGGATTTTGAAATGTGACACTTTCTGCACTGACTTGCTGCAACCAATTTGGTAAGTGCTAATCTAGCCAAGAGCAGATAAAAGGCTGTAGAAATTATATATCATCATTAACCCTTAATAGTCTGTACTTGCAAGCGCATAGAAGTTTATGGTGATTCAAACATAAGCACCAGCATCCTTTGTAGAGGTAAGAAAGCCAGGCTAAGTGCCATACCATGAACTTCAGTACATGACTCTTGGGAGAATGGATAACAGACATGTCAAATTTACACCAATGTGAAAGATTAGGCACATCTAACAAGATAAGCCAATGCCCTAAATCCTTCAAAATGATTTAAGTGTGAAGAAAAGCTGGCCAATAATGTGTGCTGCTTTTACTTATTGTGCCACATATATAAGGGTGATAGAAAAAAAAGTATTCGTATCAAAAGTGAACATTTCTCTAGCAAAAGATTTACCACCAACCAATACAAAATGAACCATCAATTGGAATTGGCTGCTCTGAAATGGGACACCCTTTCATTTTCCATCTGTTGTATCATCACCTATGACGCCTGACATCAAATGATTTTCCCTTACATCTATTATGGGATAAATAGCACTAGTCATCAACAGCAATGCTAGCATAACTTCAAGTTAATTGAATAAGACTGTTATGCTTCGATTCTTGTAAAGACAGTATTGTAAAAAAAAGTTTTTAAACCATCTGCAGGAGTGCCAGTCTTAAACTTTGGTGCTATCCTATAGAACTTTTATGGCTCAAAGTATGGTTGCTACAGCTGTTTATATTGGGGAAACTTAATTCCACATACAGAAGGTGCCACTTTTACGGCATTTAATATTTCATAATCCACAAAAGGTGCACACTGGAGCCGTGACTGTCATAAAAAGGTGATAAATAAAGCTAGTCCACCTCCCATTTCCTTGAATTATTTAAGAAACGAAATAAAAAGCTAGTAAAGAGGATTACTGTGCAACACACTCTGATGGAAGTAGCACCAGTTAAAAGAAATAAATGGGTGATAAAAGACAGGAGCAGTAACTATACAGTCCTGGCGAGGGACCTGTGCCGACCCCTGGGGTCATCCCCATCAACAGGCCTGCACACACAGCAACACTGTTGCACGGGTTAATTGAGACATCGTATTCCGTGCATTGTATGGCACCGTCTTGCCATTCAAAACCTATTTCTCATAAGTTCAACTACATCTTTGTACTGTTGGTCCTAAAACACATCTGGTCATAACTACAGTCATTAAAACAACTCAAAAAGAGCAACATGGTGATCAACAGTTGTTATGATCAGTGACAAACTCAGAAGTGTGATTTTACTAGGTGACAAACATAGTTATTGTTATGAAGGACCTTTAGGGTACAGAGTAAGATTAGCAGGGAAATGTATGGACCTGAATTAGAGGGGCTGATTCTTATCAGCTGTCAAATCTTGAACTTGAAAATGATCTTTATCTTCTTAGTCAGGTTCGCTAGGATATGTGGACTTGCACGTGTACTCAAGCTCAGCTATGACAAGAGGCAATTTTGCAAACGGAGTAATACAAACTGTCATGTAGGGTCCACTGGGAAATATGCAACATTTTCAGGTTGAGAGGGTTAAAACGTACAATGGTTTATAGATTATAAAGTATGAAATATTCATTCTCCTGAATTTAGTCTTCAAACTATATCCTCTTTGCATAGTCTAACATGTGCAACCATGCGTCTCTCCAGGAGAGTTCTCTCAGATGAGTGAACATAGCACACGACTTTAATGGAGCACTAAAAGGATTCACATTGCTGCACATGGCGGGCTTGGTCCATTCATCTTTCACTTTGACTCTAGAGGATAATGTTGTAATCCTCATGCCTTAAGCTCTGCTTGTCTTGATACTCACAGAATCCCAGCTGTCAGTAACTTCATCTGCTGATCAAATTCAGTCTTGTGCTTACAGCAGCAATAAATCATGGAGACCTTCTTTACATTAGCAATGAAAGTAGTTCCTTGATATGTCACAGCTCCGTTTTTACCTCCAGGGAAAACTATCAAGCCCAAGTCTCATACTTTACATTAAAAGCTCTTAATTGAGTTTAGAGCCAATGGTACAATCACCAAGCACAACATCATTAATCACTTTCAGATACTTGCTAATGCTCGTACAGCATAAAGGCTTTGAATAAACCACTTTGGTGTAGTGACTTTCAATCCCCCTTCTGGACTACATAGTCACAGGTTCAGAGCCACAGCACACCCGGTGGTATTCTGGACCTGGACCTGCATCATTCAATCAATGCTGGCTTATTTTTGCCAAAACTTTCTTGGTAAGGTGAGAATAATGTTTTTCCACATCAAAGCCTCTAATACCTTATATGGATGAAAGAGTAGGATCAAGGCAGGGCAGTGCCAGAGGATCCACCGGATTGAAATGCATACATCAACATGGTGAGAGTAAGACTAAAGGATTTGCAACCACCGTGTATCATGAGACCTTCCACAAACTTCATTTCTGCACGAATCTTCATCATTAACAAAGCTGCAAAGAAAGTGACAGGTAGTAATCAATTTTTCATCTGATGAAAGGGCAGCCTTATGTGCTTCCATGAACCATGGATGCAGCCCTCCTCCCTGAGGACTTCTACGATGTACCTGCACTTGAAAACCACATGGTTGTTTTGGCAAGTGAAAAGGGCCCCTGTGTATTCTCTTGAAATTAGCTGCTTTCAGAGTTTCTGTACAGCAGTTGATTCGGTTTAAGATATGGGCTAATGATGAACTGATAGCAGGAGATCCTCCCTTCCCAAGCTTAACTCCACTTTGTATGAAAATGTACACTGTGGCAGCTGGTACACTGGGAATAACTTTAATGGCTGTGGTATTAAGTATTAATTCTTTTATTAGATCCAAATCCCAGATGGCTTGAGACAAAATGAACTGCTGTCAGCCCTCATGAATGCACAAGCATCATTGCTGTGTTGACTAGAAACTTTTCTCTGGAATACTGTCGAGCCCTGTTCTTCCAAATTATCACACCAGTCATCAGAAATGTGAACACAAGGAAGAAGAACAAATATAGACACCGTTCATTATGTCTTTAACAACCATGGCAAAAAAAGATGAAATTTGAAATTTTCACAAAACACAAAACATTATGGTCATCTGCAGTAAAGTACTAAAATACCACAATTAATACAGTGCATGGAAAATAACAAATCACTATAATTACATATCCACACATCCTTTATAACATCAGGCATGATGTATGTATGTATAACATCAGGAATCTGATTAGTTGCCACTAAATATTTCATCCTGGCATCTCCCTAAGTTTGTGGAAACAACAGTGCTCCAGATTGAAGAACTAGTTTTAAGGCCCTACTTTCAGATCTTAATTCCATCTTAACAGGATGCTACAGCCACATATCTTCCACACAGAGGCACATTAAGATTAATTTCATAACTTTATCTCATCTCCCAGCACCGGTAATATTCTTTAATAGCACGTAAAACGGAGCCTTCGTGTGGGTGTTACTGGCTGCTGATTGGCCACGGGCAGCAGACCATGTACCAACTGGTGCTAACTGTTATTGGGGATTAGCGGTGATCTCGAAGGAAATTGGTTCTGACTGAACCATGACTGATCAAAGTGGGCAAACAATCTTTCAATGGGCAACAACTTTCCAATCACAGTCATATATATGTCCTACAATGTTATCACAGGAACTGCACTGAATGACAGGAAAGAAATGAAGATAAGACTTAATATCTAACTCTCCTTAAAATAACTATAAGACTCATATTGTATAAAACATAAATCTTATGATCAGCTTTCAAAAAAATTGCAAATTTTGCTGCTAGTCCCAAAATGGTGTTGACTGCAAAGAATATATAGAAATAGTGCTGAGCATAAAAAAAATGACAAGATGTATGATACGACCTAAAAAAGGTGAAACGTAGTTAGCCATTATATGGTACATTGTAAATCTGAAATGCACAAGTCAAAGGAACTATTGATCAATCTGACCGGAAAAAAACAGCCACTGTTCATCCTTAATAATTTTTAAATTGAATGTGCAACCTGTAAAGAACTTGCATTGGTCCTTACTAATGATTTCTTGATTGTTAGCCTTCAAAACTCCCAAACCTTTTGGAGGCAAATTAATTGCTGGCATGGGTGTGATGTATGATCCATCAGGACTGATTTCCCAGTGGAAGGTTGTCCCAATTACATTAGTCCTGACAGGCCACTTCTAGTATTTGCTCACAAACCTATCACTGATGCTATCAGACTTACAAAACAGCTTTTCACAGTCATCATTGACCACTAATTATGACTTAACATATACATTGTTTGTTACTTTTTTGCCCTTTGGTCTGTAATGAATTTAAAAGGGGTTAGAAAGAGATAGGTCAATGGAATCTTAGGTCCATACATATGAGTATGATTGAGTACAGACAGAATTTTGGAGGTGAAGAAAGGGCAAAGAAATCGGCTTAAAAGGTCCTGTGTCATCAAATTGATGTATTTAAAGTCTATAGGGACATTGCCACACTGTTAGCATAAAGCTAGTGGGTAGTCCTAGGAAGCAGTGCATGAGGGTATCATTGTAATCATTTAACAGTTACAAGGGAAAACATGTCTTTTGATAAGCAGTAGGGATTTGTATTTCGCACTTCAGTAGTGGATAGAACTGCCATTTATTCAGCACCATTTATTCAGCAAGCATTAGATTTCCTTTTCTTTATACCAAAAGTAGATGCAGAACACTAAAAGTGGTAGTCATGGTATGAAAAATTATACCATGGGGGTAATCAGTGTTGTCATGCCAACTAAAACAACTTTATGCAGAATGCATTCCAAACATAAACAGAACTTGATAGGCATCCCAAGTGAAGTGTCATGTCTCTCTCCAAACTTAAATTCCTCTAAAACACCCACCTCTTTATCTAGATTTTTCGTATCAAGAGAGATTTTCTTCATACCATGAACATAGGAAGTGCAGAGTGATTCAGCACCAAGGACAGGAACAACTGAAGATTCCATTCAATACAGAAAGAGTCTAAGTCAGAAGGTCCCATGGACAGGAATAGGACAGTTAACACATGAAATTAGACACCAGGGACAGATAAAGTGGTATGAAGGTCAATCAGCACCAGGGACAGCAGCATTGGGTTCTGTTTAACTCCAGCCGCACATATCTTGCTCATGACTGAACCATAATACAGTACATGCCATAACTCCTAAATGATAGAGTGTAAGAGAGATTTGGGAAAGGGTTGTGATCCTGATGTCAATACATTGTAGCATGTTGGCTGTATTGAGTTGCATTGCAGTGACTCTTCATCACATGTGCTGACCTCTCCCATATTTAGGTCTTGACCTTCTGACCTCAATCAGCTGACCTTAGATCTTACTGATTGGTTCATGTCTCACATATACGGACACTGCACCAACTGGACATAGGAGCTCCTGATGGGTTACCTGATGGGTTAACAAGACTAATCTGTTCCCACAGTTTCCCTCTGTGTTCATCTCACCTATGTAGATAGCCTGATAGTGTCCATTACGTACTTGTACAACCTTTTCCTATCCATTACTTTGGATGCTCCAATGCATGTTAAGTATCAACTTCCAGAGAGGAGAAGATGAAATTAATATCACTGATATTGAAAACCAATTGTATGTTAACCCATTGCTAAAAAGTGCATCTTTACTGATTTAGGACAACCAAATTAATGCATTCAGTTTAATATTTTGCAACTACTGATTTTTAGATCTCAGTATAATACCTTGATTTATGAATCAGCCTTTACAATCCGCAAGGACATAAAAACTATGGTTTTGGCACAGTTACACAAGTTGCCTTATCATACTTTTAGTTGCTCTATCTTACTTTTAGTTGCTTTATCTTAGTTCCTAACTTTCAGCACCAAGGACAGGACCACCTGCTTTATATATAGCCTGCCATATATCACTAGGCTGCACTGACAAGGTTACAAGACCCCGGGGCAACACTACTTCTTGTTAGATTTAATTAAAGTTTAGAGGAAACTCCCATCCAATCTCTGAGCTGTAAATGACAACTAGTGACACATGCCTCCTGGTGACAAATGTTTCACTGCTAAGCACGCCATAGGGAAGTCTTTCCAAATGTCAGGAAATGTCAGCAGTAAGTGCTTCTGCATGTCTTCACGGTTCTGAGATTCTCCTGCAGATACTTACAAGCTGGATTATTAATGCTAAGTTGATCCCAAAGGCAGATTTTTTCAAAGTGCTTTCACCTTCAGGTAAAACTTCTTTCATCAAAACAAGCCCTCTAACAGAAGGGCAACGTTTACAAGATTACTGTGGTTCCCTGACAAATGATTTGCTGCTTGAGGTACGAGGTATCACATGATAACTTTTGTTGGCATTGCTAAAGGGCATTCCATAAGCACTAGATCTTGCAGGCTACAAAGTGGATTGCCAGGAAAACCCTGTACTTAGGGTGATAGCTGATGTAGAATTGGCAAAACTGTGGCTTGTGGTAAAACATGCCTACATTTGTATCTGTCATGATCTTTTTATACCGAGGCAACTGATGGAATTGATGGTGTATGAAAAACTGGGCAGAGATACAAGCTGAAGCTGGACAACAGGCTAGGAGATGTATGGATAATATAATGGATTGGATGATCATATCTTGTACATTTTAGTTCTCAATACACCTTGGAGCAATATACACCATGCACTGTTGCAGTCTCCTTGGATATCAGCACTATATTGCAGTTCTAAGATGTTCTGGCACTAAGATCTAGTTTTGAGAACTGAGGACACAGCTGTAAGAGATCCTACATTGTACATGTACATCTGCAAGAGTTGCAAAGTAAGAAAGTTATGATGACTGCAGGAAACAGCAAACCCCCAAGTGTTATGGATGTGGTTCAAAAAGGCCAGCAGAAATCCCAAGGATTTCCTGAGATGTCAGGGGTAGCACGGCAAAGCTGCTGACATTTCAGAGCACACCTGTAGGTGGACACCTGTGCCACAACTTGGTGTCACCCATGAACAAATCAATCACCGTGTAGGGCACTTTGACAATTAGAATCAAATACAGAATACACTGTGTTTTATGTTTTAATGCTTAACTGGCCTATGAATATAATCGTCACCACAGAAATGGAGGGTTTTACTCCAAACCCATTCACACAATTCAACCATTACTTACCACAAGCAGCCTGCTTGTATTAAGCCAGTGCAATAGGCTCTGTACTTTGTTTATAATTATATTGCCTGGCAGCATGGCTGGCAAACAACATCATAGTTTGAATTGGCCACTGTGCTAAGTTTGAAAGGTGAAAAATTGCTGTATCTACGTTTCCTATAAAACATAAAGTTAATAGAGTTTTTAGTAAACAAGGCGGGCACAGGGAAGTAGGAAAAGACTATTCAGATCATGCTCTATCAGAACAGAGGATCAATGCAGTAAATTAACCTACAGGAATTGCTTTGGGAGAATAAATCAAGAATGATTTGCTGATTTGTGTATCAGTGATCTGTGTCGCAGGGTTAGACGATGGTATTCTGTGCATGTGTTGAGTGTCACAACCGCATCACTCCACAAAAGTCACTGTCAGGAAGATGGAGAAGACTCACCACAGAATAATTCTCTTCCTTAAGATATAGAAATATAATTGTAACCATTCAAACTACATGCTTTTACATGGAGATAAGAATAGCTTGAGCACAGTTGTAAACTAATGCATAGTCAGAACCATTCATTTACTGTACATGCTTGCCTTGTTTCTCAAGGTGGTGACTGATAAAAGGTTAGAGGATGAATACATAATTACATGTAAATCAGTGTTATATAATTGCAGGAGCATAAATCAAACATCAGGATACAGATTACACTAATTAAGAAGAAGACTGTTATTAACCTTTAATCCAGTATCAGCATTAATTCCAGGTGAGAGGCAAGTGGGAGGTAGGGCACCCTTTCTCTACACCTTAACATAAATGTACATGTATGTGTCGTCTCCGAAATAAAGAACTAGGCATTTGACAGCACATCCCTTTGCTTCCCTTTTCTGTAATGGCCATAGTCCTTGCAGCAAATATGTGATATTGCAGTCATTTCATAGCCTTCCATGTCTTCATCACCTTAGGCTCATTATAGAACCAACACTGTTGAGTGTTACGTTTAAGCCTACTCGTTTAGCAGGTTTCGCCTGGTTGGCACATTTCTGCTACAAGTCGGCACTTACACGGCGTGAGTGTGAAATCTGTTCTTCCTGTATGATTTATATCCTGCAGAAGTGAAAATGACGGATGCGACTGTCCAACTCCCTGTAGGCCAGCGGTAAGATAATCTCCCCATCTTAACAAAAGAAAAGAAGCTTTTACGCCGCTATGACGTGGTTATAATTGCCGTTGGAGAGACCTGGCCCCAAAATTGAATCATCCATAATAGATGGCGTTTAGGGACTTAAATGTGTGATATGTGTGGGGGAGATGGAAGAGGCTCCATCCATCAGTGACCGTCAAGGACAAGCTTACTGTATAATGACTCCATCCCCGGCCACTGAGGGACTGCAGGTTACAGGTTATCACAGGACAGGTAGATAAATCCCCTGCCCACCAACCTTATCTAATGGTGCTGACCATTCATCACTGCTGTCCCCTGGCACCCTCCCAGGATCACTGCTGATCTAAAGGCCTCATGCAGGAGCCAGCTTGCAGAGGTAGGGAAACCACAGACAACTTGTAGCTTCCCTGAGTTCACTGGGCAACACCTCCTACACTTTTCTCCGACTTCAAATCATAGTACCATTTTGTGTCAAATACACAATGCAATAACCTATACTTCACGGTAGCATTTTATTAGGCAAACCAGTGCCAAAGTAATTGACTAGGGATGTATAAGATGTGATTAATGACTGTGAAAATCATTGATTTACTGCTTGCTGAGCTGCCTAATCTCTAAAAGATTAACATCTTAGTAATCACTAATGAGTCAAACATCAATAATAAAAAAAAGCAATATACCAAATACCTAAGAGCAACATCATAATAGTTTGTCACTCCAAGGTAATTTTCGTATGACAGGCTTTCCTGTGGTCCACATTTTTTCTCTTTCCCTTTCCAAGAGAAAAAAATCCTGACTGCTACATGTATATCTAAGTTAGAAAAACATACAGATGAAACAGTGGCCCAGACCTTTCATCTGTTGGTTTTAAGTGATGGACTGTGCGTACTTTGTCAGGAAAAGTGTCATTTTGTTCCCAGCTGGAGCTGTGACATGAAAGTTTGATGATTGTGGTGACCTATTTTCAGATAAGGCATAAATGGATTAGAAAATGGGTGGCCACTGGGACCAAAGCAATTCTATTCCATTTAACTCATCTGTCCTTCCATCAGGCCCTTACACTTCAAAAGCCATTTAGCAGCAAAGCAAATCATCACACTTCAAATGTCCCAGTTCTCGGAAAGCCAGAAGTCCTTGGAAGACTTCGAATCAAATATTGCTATATCTAAGCCAAATTCTTTGATGAAGAACAGTTAGTACATCCCTGTATGACACTAGGTTTATATTTTCAGATATACTCTTCAATGTCTTTTCTTATGGGGTAATGACGCCTGGTAATCAATTGTGAACAAAATCATTCAGCTGTTTCAAGTGAAAAGGCAACAGTTCATGCAAGAGACTAAAACCAAAGGTAACATCTAGACTGCACAAACCATACATAATACCATAAAATTCAGGCACACCAAATGTACAAGATGATACATATTCAGATATGTAGGAACTTAGTTACAAAATGGAAAAAAACTGACATATAAAATTTGAGCTGTCAACACTTCTAGAGATTGATAAGTCCTGGCGGACCTACAAAGCCTGTCACCAGTAATTCACCCACAATCTAATTCTGCAAATTTTCACCTGCAAGGGATAATTTATGACAAAGTCAGTTGGGTCAAAGAAAACAGGCCATTCAATTGTCGTAATAGATTCATGCCCAAAAGCTACTGATCTCAAGAGAAGGGATAACTCTGTCTGCAATATTAGATGTTTTCAAAATAAAAAGAGAAATTGTACATCAACCACTAAACCTTAACAGATTGTATGTACAAAATCATGACCCTCTTGCTTAGAGTTAATAAAATAAAATAACAAAGACATCTTTGACCCCTTATGAATATATTTTAGAAAATGCTATTCTGCAAATCAGCTCTCATGCTTGTGGAACTTCACAAAGTTTTTGTATCAAAGCTGACAAAATGCCAAGGCAACATTGTACAAAACTTATTAGTTGTCAAAATGCTATCTTGTAACTGAAGATGAAGAATTACATGCCAGTTAGAGTATGCACTTACAGCCCTTTGGACATGAATTAACAACGGGTTTTCCCGTCAAATGCAGACAATCATGTGTCCCTTCTTCTTGAGTAAATAATAACCACTTAATCATTTCAAGACTTTAATGGCACTGTGAAGACAAATTGTCATCTTTCCCTTCAAACCCCTTACTGATCAGTTGTATAGTGTCACACATTTTGCCTCCCTATTCAATAGCTTGATGGGCTTTTTACCTGCAGGCTGAAGTTTCTATCTCTTCAAAGCCTTTAACTGAGACAAACTCACTTCTGTTTCCATTAGTCTGTTCTAACTGGGGGCTATGGAGTACATAGGGACAACATTTTGGGAAGAAATGCTATCACCAGTCACGTTTAACAGCTGACCTGATATCCTCATGATAGATCCTTGAGTGGTTGGTGATCTAAATTGCCTGCACAACACATTTTGATAAAAAAACGCAGTCGTGAAGTTCATCCAAGCTTCAAAGAATTCTGAAAAGTAACCCACATTTGGGCACAAAGGATTAACAGCTAAAGTAATGTGTATTTTTTGGATGCCGTTCAGCTATCACTCAATGAACCAACATGTGGTGCCTTTCATCTGCACTGTGTAGTGTTCACAAAGTGATGGATGGGGTGGAGAGCTCAGCTCATCCAAACTGCATGCAGTCCCAGTGCCAGGAGGCGGGGATGTAATTGCTTCAATTCCATGATGACTGTATCATTCATTAGTCCAGCGGGGCTTAAATAGATTGCATCCTATTTTGGCACCCCTGATTTCCTAATTTCATTGTCTATAGATGTAATCATTAGCGGAATCTACTGATGAGGTCTTTCCATCTAAACGCACAGACAGGGTAAACTAATTCTAGATCCATTTGATATCATGTGACTAACATTTCACAGAAGCTGCTGCCATCTTCTTCACCTGTACCAGTTAATAGTGTCACTTGTACAAAATGCTATGCAGAGAGGGAAGGTGGAGTACACAATGTTTTGACTGGAAGTAATGACTACAGGCCAAGTGCCATTGACAATGTATCCAAAGGCACCAAACATTTCACTACAGCCAAAAAATCAATACCAACACCTGCAACCTACAGGGAAATGCCACCATCCGAACAGGGGTCTGATTGACTCCAACAAATTTGCCTTCAGCTCCTGATGATGGATGAAGCAAATGTGATGGAGCTAAGTTTACATCAATATGTGTCATCAAAGCCAATCTGTCAAGGACTTAGATAAACAAATCTGCACATGGATTAAGGCTTTGTCTAAGTTTGGATTACCTCTTGCACAAGAAAACTGAAGAGGTTATTTTGCAGTAGAATACATTCACATGTCAAAATTAAAGACTACATGTTACACATTGATGTTGACATCCCTATAGTGATAGTGGTGACCGAAGTCTAAATGCTGTTCATTTCTAGGGGTGGGATCCCTAAATATATGCAATCTGCATTTGCTAACTTTTCACCTCTTAGATGTATGATAGTACCTACAGATGCCCCAAACAATGAGAAATCAATACAAAACACCCCAAGATGGATTGTCAGTATCTTGACCTGCTATACCTGTACCATGGTCCCCTACCAACAAAAGTAGATCTCATCCACAACTAAGGCATTATCTCCAGTCACCCAAACCAGCCTGAACTCTCCACTCCAGACAGATCAATAAAAGGTCATCACCAAGAATAATTGGTGCCCTGGCTTGTAACAATTGCAACTTTGCACCCTGTGCCCAATGGTTTCCAATTTCTAGTCCCAGATGCAATAAAAGCATGGATAGGTTTCCTGAAGATGTGATCCTCTTTTAGATGATACTATAATCTAGCCTTATTCATTTGTGTATTTAATTATTTTCCTTTGCATTCATTGACTTGCTGGAGAAAACTACTTTGATAGTTAGCATTCACAGATCAGTGGGCAAAGTCGTTACGTTTCAGTGGTGCCTCCAAGTACCAAGGCTTGGAACTCGGGGCAATGCTATGTGTAATGCATGAATCTTAAAGGTTTACTGCACAGTTAAGGATATTTATCTGCAGATAATTGCTGACGGTATTACACATTAGTTCTATACAACAGGATTATTCATTTCCAGCTTGAAGGAAACTTTCTATTTGTAATTATCAATAATAAACTATTTCATACGTAAATGTGCCTCGTAGTACGTATAAATAATCATAAGATTAATTAATTTCTTTCAGTCAATGTAAAAGAGGCAATGAACATGGTGCTTGAGCTACTAGGAGCTGGCCCAATCTTACACAAGGTCACGCTTGTTTCAAAGGCTTTGAATTCCATCATTTAGTTCCCCGGGTGGTTTTCGAACAGAAAAAAACACTTGCAAAAAATTCAGAAACTATAGACATACTCTACAACCATCCGTCTAGCTGTTGCATTGCATTTGGACACCCAAAGAACTCTATAAAGTCTTCAAACAATCGAGATAAGTTACCTAGGTTGGGCATTCAATGATCGTGTTCTATGCCGCGTAGAACGCGGGTTCGAACTAAGTGCCTACAGTGTAACAGGCGTGAGGTACAACTGCAATTGGGCTAGCATAGGGCTTAAAGTACTTCAGCACCACAATCGGGAATAATGCAATTGCAGGGAGGGGTCTCTAACACCATGGAGGGGTCTCTAACACCAGGAAAGGGTCTCAAACACCAGGGAAGGGACTCTAACACCTGAGACTGTTAGAGTATAGTGTCACATTTGGCTGACATATAAAATGTTCCTTTTTCACCTGGAATGGACTTGCATCTTTAAATGGTACAAGTTCCTCTCAATGTCTACACATGACAACATTAGTTCTGCACCTAATGACAGTAATGGAATGGAAGAGCCAGATATCCTTCTTAGCACACAAGCACTCGGGGACACAATTCAGCACCAGGAACAACATTTTCAGCACCAGGGACAGACCCTATTTTAGAATCAATGACATTTCCATGGATAATGCTGCTCTCTTACACTCTTACCCAGCTACTCTCTTTTCTAGAAACAGCCCTATCTTCATTTCTGTATCTTTATCTATATAGCCAGTATAACTGCCATTCGACATAACACACCTGCTTTGTAGGCAGAACTTTTCCATGTTCTGTTCATTAACATGGAACAGAAAGCATATAACCCAGGCAGCCATAAAAAGTTTCAGTACTTGAGGCGCAGGTGCCAGTCTGTCTAATATAGCATCTGTGGGAGGAGACCTGATGCCCATGAAGGACCTGCACCTTTACTGCCGAGGTCAGCCCCAGGTCAGATGTGCCAATGGCTGCACTCCAACACTGGGGGCCATAAACTCCCCTCTTACCCAGGGAAACAAGATACTCAACATTGATTCATCTAGAGAAGCTCCTGACAGAAGAGAGGTTACAGCAGGTGTGCTCTTCCCACTAGAACCACCTTAAATCATACATGAGTGTAGATGTAACAGAAAGTATGGCATTGAATGCAATTGTTTGATCTCCACAGCAGGTTGAATGAAAGGGCCATGATTGCAGGGACAATACAAAATTCTCCATTGCAAATTGCAACAACAGGTTATTCATCTTTTCTTACAAGGAAACACAATGATAACAGCATACAGATCCAAAATATCTCAGATGTTGACTGTACAGAGTGGGAAACAGACGCAACCTGTGGCCTAAGCTGACCCTTACAAGTGCAAGTTGACAGCAGAAAAGCCCTGGTGAGATCTCCTTGCCCTTGTGCTTGTATCAAACTTTCCATCTAACCTTGGCTGCCGTCAGGGGCCCAACTAAAATCAATGGATGGTTTCAAGTAATGTTGTTACCGTCTTTACTGACCAGTAAATCTTCATATTTTCAAACCTTGTGTCTCCTGGCACATCGGGATAAACTCTAAAAAAAATAGGCATTGGTGCTTGTTAGGACTGATACATTTACATCTTCTTCTGACAACTTGATCACATTTCAAGTGCAGTTCAAGTTCTCAAAAAGACTTGCAGACCTAGATTTCTAGCACTTTTGCCAGCTGTAGTGCCATCCTACCTGTACCTACCTTCAATACGTGTCAAGAACATATCAGTAAGTTATTCTATCTATACATGTCAAGAACATATCAGTAAGTTACATGTATTCTATACATGTCAAGAACATATCAGTAAGTTACATGTATTCTATACATGTCAAGAACATATCACAAGTTATTCCAACTTTGGGGCACAGCTTCAACCCAGTGGCAGAGCTGTTGACAGTGATTCCACAGGACACCGTCATAAAATGCCACCATGTAGTGTAGAATTATTACCTATGACAACAGGAATCCTTTGGGCTTTATCAATCTATATCAGATTAATGATTCAGCTCTTCCTGTGGAGCTTTTGTCACCTGGTGCGTTTCCCTGTGTGACTTAGGTAATGTCAAACCCTCTTGAAGGCAACTTCCCTGGCAATTCATCAGAAAAGGACAACCTTGATATCACTGGAAAGATCTCTGGCCTTACTTTATACTTGTGTGGGAATGGATTCATCAATCATGTCGCTCTGCCTGCCAAAAAAAGGTCAAGAGCTCCAGAATCTCCATATTGTCTTTCCTATATGTCATAGGAAGCATCCCAATGATTTGAAACATAGATATGAAATAACAAGGGTGAGATCCAGTCAAAGAGTCAGGAAAGAGTCTGCGTTGGAATGCAATGTATCACCATCTCAGAGGCTGTGGAAAAAACTCCTTCAAATACTCCAGATTGGTAACTGACAAAAAGACATATTTTATTATATATAGGGAAAACTATCAATGTGTAACAACTTTCTCTGAAACAGCGCTGGAGAAATCGCTACAATTTTTACAGTCAGTTAAGTTTGATGGACTATATCTGGTTACCTGTAAAGATTCTAATTTGAAGCTCAAGTTTCCCATCATATAGTCATCTCTTTGGGTTTAATGGTTTAATCATATTTCAGGATTGCATCATGCTGCCCCTGACTACAAGGTCCGTCATCAAAGGCAGGAAAGTGGAAGCACAAATCATCAATGACTGACAAAAGTGGTCATCTTGGTAGTCAAATATTACAGGGGACACAGGAGACTCAGGGTCTTATCCATGCATTATACATGTACTGCAGCATGCTGGTTAACACTAGAAGCTACATGATGGAATTTCTCAGACTTAAGTTCATCATGCACATATCAACATCTGGGAATACATGAATGAACATTGTCCAGTACCTAGGAACACATGGAACAGACCATTCATAACACCATAGAAAGAACAGATTCAGTACCTATTTCAGTAGAGATGAAATATTTCCTTTTAATTTAGCAACATGGACAGAACAATATAATTTCAGTACCACAGACAAAACAACTTCAATACCACAGACAAAATAATTTCAGTACCACAGACAAAATAACTTCAGTACCACAGACAAAACAATTTCAGTACCACAGACAAAACAATTTCAGTACCACAGACAAAACAATTCTAGTATCATGATCAAAACAATTCTAGTACCACAGACAAAACAATTTCAGTACCACAGACAAAAAGGTTTCAGTACCATGGAAAATAACAACTTCAGTACCACGGACAAAAAGGTTTCAGTACCACAGACAAAACAACTTCAGTACCACAGACAAAACAACTTCAATACCAAGGACAAAACCACTTCAGTACCACAGATAAAACAACTTCAGTATCATGGATAAAACCATTTCAGCACATAGAATATAATAAAACATTCAAAATTGACCACCTCTACATAAGGATGATACGGTCAATATCACCACTTTCTAGTGGGCCCTTAGATAATCTTCTCCAAGACTCCTGTCCATAGTGACCATGTGTTGCCATAGACCAGATTTTATTGATCTCCAGAGTGGTCTTCATGGACAGTTTAGAGTAAAAATTGTCTATCTATTTAAAATTTCAGCCCCAGGGTCAGCCCATTCGAATGTATCAGACAAATAGGATCATCAATGCTCATCACGTGATATTATAGCAAAAATATCAATCTATGACACTGGTTGGCATCTTCTGACTTTGGCTGTTCCAGGACCATTCTACCTCCTAGGATAATCCTTGTAAGTAGCCTACAACCCATAATGTCCAACTTGTACAAAAGGAGATACTTACTTCAGCACATTCCAGGCTTGGGAGTGATTTATGACAGTTATTGCCACAGCGCCGTGGTTCCATGAGGACGTAGACTGTAAAGGTCAGGGAAAGGCCCTGCCAGGTAATTACAAAGGCCCTGGAAATCCACCACTGGAACTAACCATGCATTACAGCTTGGCACTCACCTTGAGGCTAATTAGGAGCAAAATCATGCCAGGCTACTAAACACATGTTCTATCCCTAACTGCTTGTGATATTTGTCCTGCTAATGGTCAAGAGTTCTCTTACTTGTAGATATAGAATACAACACGGCATATTCTGTATTAACCGAGGTACCAGCCTGACAACTTGTCTCATTCCTCCTAAGGGCAATCCGACACGCGGGAGGGATGGGACCGAGGGTGATACGAATTACACTGTGTTGTATTTTATTCATGTCTTACCCGGAAAATACTGATTTAATTGCCAAACTTATGATAAAAAGGATAAAATTCGACACACTGTTTCAGCCTGCGTCAACAACAGAACTTTATTTGTTGAGAACATCAATTAGAGAAAAATTCGAACAAAAGAACTCCGTTTTCTTGCAGTGGAGTGCATTCTGTTTAATCGATGGAAGCCTATGTGATATAATTAAGACGCCTGTGTGATACGGAAAATTATCACATGGTTCAGAACACCTGTATCAAACATTATTGTGGCTCAGGTATGACATAATAGCATGGATTGGGATAGAAGCAAGGGACACAGTGTGCTTCCAGCATTTAAGATTAATGACCAAGAAATAATTCAACCATTACCTCTTTTACCTTTCTTGCAAAGTAGATGAAAAGTTGCAAAATTGTAAAAGTGACCCAACAAAAACTAGTTTTCAAAACCTTTGACAAGGTGTCTGTCAGCTTAGAGATATATTTCCAAACAGTTTTATTGCTTTACTTTCATCATGGCCCTTGCTCATTTCACACTGACAGTGCTCTTTAGTGATATATTCTTGAATGTCAAGGATATATCACAAAATGGTTACACTGCCAAACTTTTATCACCCTCCAGGTGAGCATGACATGGTATTAGCCCTCATTTTCCACGCTCTGAATGTGCTTTCATCTCTTATCTGCAAGATGTATCACACAGGGGAGACATTGACATACTGACATTAGGGCAGAAGGCTAGGGAAGCTAGAAGTCCTAGGACAGTGGCTACTTGCACTAGTGTCTCTCAGCCACGTAGGATAATAAATCCCCAGTGGTTAGCCATGACCTTTTCTCCCCATGCACAGCAGGACTCATCATGAAAAAAATATCTATAAAAAAGAAACATAAGCCAGCACCGTCATTACTGCCCAATTGTTCTGACCAAGGTCACTACTACGGAGAGTTTCATCTGCAGTGGGTGTTGCTGCCTGTGACATTAGGACCCATACATCATGCCAGACCAATTAAGCTGTGGTTATTTTCTCTGAGAGCCAAAACATTCCCGGGGGATGCCGGCAGCCAGGCCGGACTATAATCTTACTGCAGATAGGATGGATTGGATTCATGGCTATCTATCATCGTAATGCATGACTGATGGTCTATAATCATCACCATCCAAGGGGATGGTCCAATTTTCCAGCAAAACTACTCTCGGGTGGAGCCCATGATTCTCCATCTCATACCAGGTCTGATTCATGACCGTCATCTTCTCCCATATTATGCCGACCTCTGATCGTTACAGAACTGCTCAATGGCAAGGTGTTTGGGGAAAAGCCAGTAAATCACCAGCGAATCTATACGGGAATCATCCAGCTAACACCTCCCTCTGGCTTTGGCCCATCTCACCTCAAATCCGTGGCTTTAGTAGCAAAGTACAGATATGCAGGTTTGTCTTTCTGTTAAGACAGAATTACAACTTTTGTTCCTTCACCAACAAATAGAAAATATAAGATCCTCTTTCAAAAAAATCTGCACAGTGGGTGGATAGCAGCACAGAAGAAAACTTTTCAGCACATTCAACAGCTCTTTTACTCTTTCAAATCTGAGGTCAACACATACTCCAAAACCTGTAAATAATAAATGAATGCTGTTTTAGGTGGAGGTACCTGTAGAGGTACAATGAATTATTTTGTAATCCCTTTTAAGTTCCATGAGCTCCATGAGTTCCATGAAACTCAAGAATGAGAAAGCTGATCATGGACACAGTGGGAATATCAGAAAAATATTCAGACCCACATATGGATAAAAGAAAATGACAAAGAGTAGTGACTATGGTTACTTAATACCTGTATCCCTGGAAAGTTGCCAAAAATGACATTTCCACGTCTCATGACAATTCATCCTTCATTATACTGTGGCTGCGGTCAATAGGAACCAGGTTTGTGAGACAAAGTTTTTCCAAAACTGTAACTTCTAGAAGCTCATCAATAACTCGATTTAAGACACCACATTCTTTGGAAGATGCCATCAACTTACGGTTGAATAAGTCACATTCAGTTTTAATCTTGGCCAGAATGAACAAGATTGGGTATGCCTGATATATTTTATGCAGTAACTTAAAGACCATTGCATGTCTGAGGGAAAGATCTTTAGGCTATTTCATTTTCCTCTCTACCTCAAAGGGCACTTCTCCTACTCCTTTTCCCCATATGCCAAAATTAAATTAGTCATTGAAATGTAATGTTTGAACAGGTATACTTAGTTAGTGAATGTAACTTTCTAGTTTGGCTAAGCAACAAAAATTTCACCATGAAATATCAGACATGGTTAAGTTTGAGAGAGGTGAATTTGTGTTTTTTTTTAGTAACACTTTAATTTGTTCCTGTCACTGTTCATAATTCATCATTTCTAAGCCTTTTCTTTTCCATTACTTAGTATTAACATTCTGGGATTCTAGATTGTCTTGACATTTCTAAGAAAATTATGATTCAGTGTGACATTTTTCAGCATCTTTCTTATTCATTGAGTAACATTTACAATAGATTAACTAAAGTCAGTCCTATCAAAGAGCAAGGATGAGCTAATTTTGTATTTCCAACTGGAATTATATTTTGCAATTAGCTATGAGGAAGTGGCATTCTTGTTTTCAAAAACTTTGTCAGTTGTTTGTATTCACATTTAACTCCTATACGGAAATGAACACAAGTCAGCACTAGGGAACATTTTGCAACCCCATAGAACAGGTATCAAGACCATGGAACCCATCCATATCAGCACCAGGGAACATATTTCAGCAGCTTGTACACACTTTCAGCACCTTGAAACCCATATCAGCACCAGGGAACATATTTTAGCACCTTGGAACACATATCAGCACCTTGGAACACATATTGGGACCAGGAAACATATTTCAGCACATTGGAAAACATTTTCAGCACCATGGACAGGGTAAATTCGGTACCTGGCATATCCCTGTTAGTATACAATGGACAAACCAATTTCAGCACTATTTCAGCACCAAAGTCAGGCCCCATTGAATGTTTTATGAGCTCATTACATGCGTAAACACATTTTGCTACTAACTTTAGGAAGCTAAGTGGCATTCCAGTAAGTCATTGGTCAGCTTTTTCTAAAAAACTCCTTATTGACCTGGCCTAGACATAATAATCATCAATAAGCATATGCAAAAAACTCTACTGAAAACTTTGTGGACTTAGCATTCCCACAAAGCAAAATAGACAGACTCACAGCATCTAGAAAAGCCTCCTAGGCTTTAAAGGTAGCATCATATAGAAAAGTATGGCTTCTTACATAGATCAGGACTTGGGTTGATCTTCCTGAAGAAATGCACAAGTAAAACAGCTCGGAAACATGGTCATGTTTTACTTAAGAAGACATGACATCCCCATCATTTACAATAAATGTGTAATAACCTTATAATTACACTGTGACAGTAAGCTAATTAGGCACTCTAGTAATATTAGTTTCTTTATTGATAATGTTGATATGGTTAATGGGCCGAGTAATGCTGTGTGCCACTTTATCAATTATTCACGATTCATGCAAACCTGATAGCACCCACAAGGTCTGAAGCCGGCTATCCCAGAATCAACAATCAAAGGGCTCAAACATGCACTACAGATTGAAAAATTGTCACTCAAAAATACATGTCAGCCTTTGAAATTAGGATTCCTGAGATTGGTTCAAAGGCAGTCTGGTGTGACCACATGCATGTCTTTACAATAGTTATGATAAATATTGATGAATGAACATTATCACGTTATCTATTATCCTCATATCTATTATCCTCATTTGTATCATTGTTACCGATGCTGATAGTTATGAACTAAAATTTGTTTAAAAACACATGATGGGAGCATTTGTACACATTACAAGGCAAAGTCTCCGGCTTCTGAGATCACATGTATATTAATGAAGTAAAGTTACATGTAATTTGTGAGATAATGTTATACTGATTAGCCATCACAGCAGAGTGGTCATCTCTTAATGATTAGACCTTTCCTGAAAAGATAATTTAAAAGTATCTTACATTCAATATCAATTTTCAAACCAGTTCATCTCTACTTTAACACTATTTTCAATGAAACACAAGTTGCAGTCACTAGCAAAAAATAACTAGATTCGTTAAGAAATGGATACATATCTAAACCTGTCTTGACTTCTAACAGAAATATAGTTACATTTGAAATACAATAACAGACTAAATGAAACCTTGAGAAGATGAAACTTTGGCCTGTATTTCCTCAACTAGAGATGTAAGTTACATGTACAAGAAAGACCTCCACATACCACCCAGCACTCACAATTAACATTTGAAACTCAATAAAATCATCAAAATCAAATGTCAGGATAATCATAAAAATGGGATATGTCCTTGTTTTTTTCATTATAACAAAATGACCATGCAGTAATACTGATATTCTTTTCCTATCATACAAAATTAGCCTGATGAAATCCAGCACATATTCCTAGTGTCCATTTCAATACTAGATATCTTGGCTTTATGGTACAATTAGAATATCAATAAAACACACATAACAGGTGGATAGCATTACTTGATAAAACTATCACACACTGTCCCATCCCACAGCGTGCCATTAATCATTCAAAATCTAATCATGTATTTATTACGACCAGTTGACAGGCATGGCTGAGAGAATCAATGACAGGCAGGCCCAATTATCTACGGGGGTATCCACGGCCTTGTTGTCCAACCATCCAGGCAAAGGTCAGAAACTCACAGGACAAAAATCATTACGGCACACTACAATAACAATAACAATAACATATTGGTGGGGACATGGCGGAACCCAACAGATGGTGATAACTTGACAAAGGTAAATGCCGCTGGCAAGTCGGCGGTGCATGATTGTCAGCAAGCTGGGCAGTAAATCAGGCAGTAACGGAGCTGTAACATGTTCAAAAAGGCTGATGCTAATAACCAGCAAGTACAGTTCTTCACAGGTCATTACATAAATTCCTGGTGTTCCTGGGCTGAAAATTGAACATTATTACCACGGCCGCCGTAGGAATAATCCTACCTACATGCCCAGGCTGTATGTCTCAGACTCCTGCACAGCAAAACAGCTTTAACATGACAATAATACCCAAAACAACTAAACAGACAAAGCCCAGGACATGGGCCCAAAAAATCAGTGTTAAAGGGACTACAGAAGTTCAACATTACAATGTTGTGGCCAGAGTTTGGCATTGGGGTCATAACAATTCACCTAATAGTTCAAGTGCTAAACAGAGGCACTTCAGCCAATCATAGTTTGACCCAGAGCCATTTGAACTTTGCACTCCTGCCACATCCTGGCAAAATTGAACGATTTCAGTCAATCTCACAGAAAAGAAAGTAATATCACCCTATCCATAACCCTATTTGAACTTTTCCTTGCTGTTTTACGTCTGGCAATATCCCTTCATTCGGAAGTACTGGGCACTCCTTATAAGGCAAAAAAATCTATTCTTTGTGTACTTTGACAAGAGGTCTAAGAGGAGTTTTTGTAAGGTGGCTATGCCTGATGTTGAGACAGGTGACAGGTGCATTTACAGTAGTATGAGAGTGGCAATCAGGACAAACCCAGAAATAGATTAGCCAACACAAACCATTAAAAGGAAAAACTGACACATGTGTAATATACCAACAGGATGCTTTCAACTTCACTCTGGTGGGCTAAAAACCAGCTGAGGCCAAGTTCTAAAAGCGTAATGGTCCAAAAAAAAGATTTTGTTATCATATGGAAATCTTGTAGCAGCTAAGGATGTTACACCCTACATTTTTATATGACAAGTGTTTTCCCTTTTTGCAAAGCCCTTTTTGAATACCTGTCAGCTTAGAATAAATGACTTTCAGTTGTATATCTGACCATTATCTTAAGAAGCACCCCAGGGGGCTGTTAACTGGTTATCTGTTTGGTGCAAAGATGGACTTTATCTTCCACATGGACAGCCAGCTGATCATTTCTCTTTGATTTATGTCTTGAACTTTGCATTTTGGTGATTGGGGCTCCCATGGTCACCCTAATGTCAAGCAGAGGACTTTCCATTAAAGCTGATGAATTATAAATGTTAGGGCTTCAATTCTCACAGCGTCTTTTGCTACATACACCTCTCAGAATGCAATCTATATATATATTCTAATAGGCATTATGACTCCCTTCTATGTGCTCTAACTCTCACATGAAGCTTTGATTATAACCTCATGTTCATTAGACAAGGAGCAATGTAACTATTGTAAGGATCTTTGAACAGTACGTGACTTTGTATGTTCATGTATCCAAGAAAATATTTCCTTTCTTCCTATCTTCTTATCTTTTTTCATTTTATCTTATTTTCTAGACCCAAGCAGCAGCACTTTGCTATAGTATTAGGCTACTTTTCTTCCGTTCACGCATCATTACGAGCCCAAATTCAGTTAGAATGGAAACATTAGACTTACATGCAATATACAGTTAAACTTTGTGATCTATTATTCATAGCCTGCATTACACATTTTTCAAAAGTGCCAAATATTTCATTACTTTACATTTGATGAATTTTTTCTAGATCGGTAACCTAATTCTAGAAAGATCCAAGTATAACTTGGCTTGCTCTGCTCTGGGAGACCTTGATAAAGTTGATCATATAAGGAATTTTTCCTTACTTGTGTCTTAGCCCCCGTAACTTCCTACCCCTCTACTACACAATTCAAATACTGCTTACAAATTGAAGTCATATCATTACAGGACAAATATGTGTGACAGTTCTTTACATAATCTAGCAGTAACAACCTTTATACAAGCCAATTTTGCTGCAATCACATATAAATGGTATTATTACAACTAATAGCAAATGCTATGCTACAGTGGAATCATTTTTCATCTATCAATCAACAAATGCAATGAAGGTACATAAAAGTCAATACTTACTTTCATAATACATCAAAGAATACCTTATCAAAAATGCACAATGCATTAAGTTATCCATAGCAACACTTTTCAAAGTTAGCTTCAATGCCAAGTTTCCCTAACAATAACACTTAACTTTCAACACTTCCTTGCAAGGTACGTAGTTTCCTTCACTACAGCATGAAATTAAGCCCTTGGGCCAAAAAACTACATATAGTCTGAAAGCAAGACTGATTATACAAAGAAATGGTTTTAACCAATGCAGTAAGCATTTATATTGACCCACAAATTTGATTTTCCCAAAGATTAAAGATACCCCACTTATCCCATATCTACACTACAGAAGGCAATTGGTATGGACCTCCCAGCACTCCATTAGCTTTCATGCAAGTCTGTAACCACTAAAACAATATTTACACCATTTGGGTGGGGTAAACATGTAAGAAACCCTAAGGGGATATGTGGGTGTAATGTGTTTTGAATAGGCAATATACCAGCTACAGGGTCACTGTGCAGTGGCATGATATAACACTGAAAAGCTTATTTCAAGTGAGAAGATTTCTTTTGTGCATGCATAATAGCATTACTGAATCAATTATACAATGTAAATCAATTCAAAAGAGAGTAAACAGTTTCACTAAGTCATGAATAACTTTTGACTAAACCAAAATATATCCTACATATTCACTGGCTAACGCCATTCATCTAGGTTGATATTGTTCAGTTTGTCATCCAAGGAGACTGAAAAGAAATATCTGCCATATCAAGAGACCCAAATGCTTTTCATGCCAATTTGGTACCATAATCCTCTGACTTCAGTATACGGTAGGGGTCACAGTGCCATGTACTGAAAGATGACGCATAGCTTACACCCCAAATGGAAGTAACTCCAGAAAGAAGTCTGCATGCCTGACCTAGTGCATTGCTATATGTATATGCAGGCCACATTGTACCAAGTGTAGAAAAAACAATCACAGCTCTTTCTTTTCGTAGCCAATCAGCAGCCAGGGAATAAAACAAACAGTGGCAGGTTTCGTCCTGCTGTTTTGGGTTGAGGAAGGTGTAAACATCAGACTGTTGATGGTATCAACAAGGGGGTATTAGTTCCCAGCAGTGGAAGCTGACTCAGGTATTAAGTGCACTAGATTAAATATTCAGTAACTTGTATGACCTGCTAACTGAACACATACAAGTTGGCTATTTGGAGTAGGTCATATAACACCAGGTTTAACCTGTTGATGCAAAGCTTTCATGTTAAGGGCAATATCCACTTTTTACTGCAGATCATTTTATTTCAGATCATGAAAACTCACTACTGCAGGGGCATTAAAAAAATAATTCTAAACATATATTCAGTACATTCATGTATCAGTACATCTATTAAATCTGTTGTTCAGAACAACATTTAGCATTATAGAATTAACTATGGTTTAGGGAAAACTACATTTCTTGAACAATTGTCTTTACTTATGATCACTGCTGAGGAAAATCCCTGATGATTTAACACAAAGGATTCAGATATCACATATTGATCAACACACCTGTGGGCATACAAGACTAATATATAGAGCCAATTAATCAGGTGGTTAATAAGTGATTAGAGGCAGGGGAATGTGGACGTGTGCTTGTTGTAATCAAGTACTGTCTTTGAAGTTTGGTTAGACAGAACCAGTGGGATGTACTTGACAAAGCCAAGGGTATTCATTCACTACAAATGGATTCATAATCTCACATCTACAGGGGTCCTTGATCAATTATATGCACTCAACATTTGCATATGATATCCAGAAGGTGAAGATTTCTTAAGAAGATAAGCAAACGGCCTAGAGGATAAACAGATTTCAAGATCAGTATCAAGGAACTGATCATCGGTAGAAAGTCCATTGAACTTTTGCTAGGAAGTCATCTTTCTACGTTAGCCACAAGCATACCACAAGTAAAACACCACTAGTCATTAATCGTTATACTGCGCATTTATAAAATGAAAAGGTGTTGTCTTATTATATATGTTCCAACATTACACAGCCAGTAGACTGTATTCCTCCACAATATTCATTTCGCTATCTTGGATCTGAGATTTCAAGTTTTACATGATTACATCCTCCCCAGGAGAGAGCGCAGCAATCTTTATTTGGAAGTACATGCTATTCATTATACATATTCTGCCTATGTCTGGGGCCTTTCTTCACATTGAATTTCCTTTACTTCTCTACTTATCTTCATTAAAAATCTCTTCCTGACTAATCTTAAATCTTACTCCTTAAACACTAGTCAATAAATCGGAAGTTTCCCTCCAAGTCAACATTCCAAAATGTTGATTAATTTCTGAATGCCACAAATTTAATTTGAATTCTTTGAATTAAAGCATCACAAATGCCAAGACACTGCTTAATCAGTAAAACTGCACAGCGCCATCATGGCTTATATCTACCGGTGGGAAGGAGGATCAAATAGAGGCTCATGAAATAAACATTGCAGAAACTCATTACATTTATGGCCTTGGTCGTTGTACTCTTAGCAAATTACTTTTCCCAGCCTGGGTATTGGCATTAGGGAATACCTAATAATTAACACCTTCTTCTAACAAAGAAATTCAATACTTCAAGTCACAACTTTCTTCATTACATGAAGGTTGCCTTCTAATTAACAAAAACCTTGACAAACCTACCAATTTTTATTTTATTGGTGGCATGATTCAATGATTGGCCCTCTGAGATAAAGTTATGTAAGGGAGGCATCAATAACATCGGAAGTCTTGAAAGTATGTTTTCAAGAATTGAGAAATATGAAATAATAATCATAGGCCACATGGTGCCATAAGGCCTCGTAGGCACTGGAAGAAAAAAAAAACTGAGTGAATAACATGCATATATGATTAGAACTGCATGTTACAGGAACCAACCAGGACCTTGTGACATACACCTAAGGGCAGGTTATTAGCTCTATATTAATGGATAACCAATATAGGAAATGCAAATATTTGAAAATCCTAATGGATACAAATGGGGCAGAATGTTTGATTAGTGTGTGGTTTATTTGTGGTTATAGGAACAAACCCAGCTTTCTGGCACCACATGCACATCTGGGTGGGTTATTAACTCTGCCTTAATGTACGGAAGAAAAATAGGAAATGCAAATATTTCAAATCATGCTGTCAATAGAACTTTATGTCTGGTTAGTTTGAGGGAGGGGTATTTTGCTTCATATAAGATTTGCATACTTCGTAATGGTCAGTTGAGAGTGTCTTAAATGATTGCATCAAAAATATGCAATTGTTCACTGCTGCATTTTTCTTCAGATATTACCAGTTTTAGACACCAAAACGGGGCCCAGGGAGACACCACTTGTGCCTTCAAAGTCTTTCCACCACCTCCATCTGGTGGTGACCATGACAGGTTGTTCATTTCCCAATCAATTCTCCAAAGAAAATGGACCACGTCCAATCAATGCCTCCAATTGATTTAGGTTTAACATGGCAATTGTTACACAATTACATCGTTATTCACAATGATTACACTGTGTAGGGAGACATAAAGGCATAATTAACAAGAATCCTTACCTGACCACAGTCATTTTCTAATGACTGACAAAAATCATTCGGCTACTTGATAACCGAGTTTGGAAGAGTATCAAATATATATTACACATTTGCCCACGGTATCGAGTAGAGAATTTCCTCAACTGTGAGGTATGCAGTCTAGTACAACTGTGGGTCTTCTATAAACTTTTAATCTTAAAAGAGCATAATGTGACCAAAAAAGTCCCTGACCCATTGGCAAACTTCTTCACAAGTCAAATGTGTTTCCTTGCCTGAAGAGAAACTGACTCAGCACTTATAGAACAGAGACTACCACTTCTCTGCAGTGCTGTAAGATCCCCTTTCCTCCCAACCCTGCCCTGTAACAGGCTTCACCTGCTGACTCTCTACAATACACCAGCTTCAATATTTTATAGCCTGATCACCTGGAGTCCCCCTGAGGAAATAAACACTGTTGAAGAAAGAAACTCCAAAGCCTTTCATCTCTGACAAGTTGTCCCTGAACACGGGGAGAAAATGCCTGCTGAGCCGGGGGTCAGAACCCTGACAGACGGAACCTCACCTTCCTACCGGGGAGACAGCTCTCGATTAATAAACATGATTTGGGTGATTCCTCCCGGCATTCCAGCAGGACCTGACAATCAATATAAATCAATGGAGTGCATCACAGTGCATGTGAACTTGTGATTTGCCTCACCAGCACTGTATTACTCATATGCCCAGCAGGGGGACTGGGCCATCAGCAGAAGGCGGTCATGTTCAAGGGCTGGCTGGGATCATTAATTAAGTCATCACATCTACTTTATAACATTTTCCCTGTAATAATAAAACTTCAACGAGCCAGATTCTTTTCCAAATAGAAAGTTTAACACAGTTTCATACAGTAGAAATGTCTCTAATGCTACAGTAAAACTTTTTGAAGGTTTCCTCTACAAAATGTTACTGTACACATATTTTTTAAGTCATTATCATATGTCCTAGATATCATTCTGTCATCTAACATTCACTGAAGGCCCACATATATACATTCATCTCATAACTCATTTCTTCCATCATTCAATGCTCTTACCTCTAAGGCCTTCATCTTCTTGGAGAGCAGGCCATCGATTTCCTTGGCTGTTTGCTGTACCAGTACCTGCCCATCTACATCCACAACATTCAGGTTCACATTGTGATCTCGATAAAACTGAAACACAACACACAGGAAAAATTAGATATATAAACATATGTTATAACATTGATGTACAGTGTACTTTATATTAGATTACATAGAGTACATTGCACATATACAACTGCATATTTTGACTTACCAGCTTCTTGTCAATCAAAATGCTGCTTTTCTGATTAGACAATACTTTCTAAGGCGGAACTGACGTCATTCGTCATTTGCCTCTAGTCTTTGATAGATTTGTTGATTTAACAAGGGTATTACAGTGTTTTGTCTTTAACTTTCATGTGGAGAAAACTAATTATATGATAATGCTAAATGATTAGATTTGTAGTTGTTAAGCAAAGAGGTAGCTTTTGTATGTACTGATGAACAGTACGATGCAGGCAGTAATCTAATATTGACTTGATGTATCAATAGGAACACTTTAAGGCTCTAGGATAATCTTTGGTAGACAACGATTATAAGAAAAGATAGGAAGGATTACATCACAATCCAGCTAGGCTGAACTGACTGAGGTTTGGAAGCTTGCAAGGAATACTGAAGCAAAATTTGCCTTAAAATGTTTAATGTTAAGCTCACTGGGATTTAAGGTAAACCTGAAGAAAGAAATTATCATATCACATTTTGAAAATTAATGTTCTTTAATTTGGATAACACAATAGAGATGTTGTGTAATGAATGTTATCAAGAACAGTATTAGCACAATAAAATTTAAAGCGATAGAAATATTGCATTTGACATAATTAGTGCAATTTGTTACCTAAGGAGTTGACACAACATGCATTATTTACAGTCTGGCATTCAGGAAACATCAATTATCACAAAGTAATAAACAAGGCTTGATAAATAAAACATTCTGAAAATTCATTAAAGATGGATTGACTGTACTTTAGCATAAGCATCAAGCATTCATAGAAAGTTGACAAACATTAAGCAAATTGCTGCAAGTCCTATGTGTAAGGTTCTGCCAGCATTGACAGGTCCATGCATCCGCAGGCACATTGCAGTTTGAATTATCCAAATAAATGCTGTGACATGGCCTACATAATGGGGGGAGGTATTGCCTCTAGCATTTTGGGGATGTAAAGTACATTATAGGCTGGAATTACAGCAATTGTGAAGCAGGGGGCATCAAACTATTGACCTTTCCTATGATTACCACTGGCCGACCGACCGACAGAATCAGAGCGGAGATTTGATCAAGAACACATCAGAATGGGGAATGGCTGCTCCTTGTCGGATCCAATCTCGGAGAGGATGTTTCACCATTTCAACAGGATTAACAGGTATGGGTGAAAACAGGGATGTCTGGCCACAGGAGGGATTATGCCAATAAAGTACACCCCACCGGAGCCCCATTAGGACATCACAATGATCAAATTGACCCGTACATTTCCACGTAAATGGGTAAAACAATCTGCCCATTTCAGATATTGCAGGTAAAACCTGGGCCAGATGATGATTTCCAGTCTCACTTAAGTGGAAAGTAAACTGATAGCTGAGCAATGCTAACCAGCCAGGGAAGGGCAAGGGGATCTACCCAATTTGGCATTCTGCTAAGGGTGCCAGGCTCTGGCATTTCCACTGCTTCTAAAAGCTTCCCTCAGCTGTCAGGTACCTAACACATTAGAAACATGCAGGCCACAAGAATTCAATGCCACACTGCATGTAAGTATAGCTATAATCAGAGAAAATTAATAAGTAAAACCGTCATTAAACCCATGCTCAGTTGAATTGATTAAATGCAACACCTGTGTTGTGTATAAGGTAACGGAATCAAAATAAGAGTTTTACATTTTAAGGATAGTTGTGAAATTGACCAGTCTTTTATTAGTAAGTTGATCTTTGATTTCTGGACCATTAAAAGCAGTATTTTGTAATATTTCTAGGACCAAAACAAGTTAGATTTCTGCTCTCTCTATCCCCAGAGTGAGAATGGAAAGATATACAGTACCGTCTTTGAAGTGCAAATCAACCCTTACCTTTATTCCATTACTCCTTTCATCACTATATATAGTGCAAACATTATTTGGTCATGAGGAAAATAGGGTTGAATGTCCTAAGGCTTATATCATGCTGGCCTTGACTGTAGGTTAGAGCTTTCCTCGCTATGTATGCTTGCAGCTTCTCGTCAAATTGTTATGTCCAAGGTCATCCAACGGGACAGGCAGCTGATATTAGATACAGTATTACCACAAACCATTAGGACTGAACCAGGAAGAAGGGGAGGGGTGTGTGCAGATGTGTTGAAAAGCATATTATGTCCCTGAAATTGGACTTAGAACACTAATGGTGAATTCCAAAGGAAAAATGATAACACTCTAAAGTAAAAATGTCAGCAAGCTCACATGATAATTAGAATCCCTACATGTTGATTCTGACAGTTTTATTGCCCTATTAACCTGTTGAGTCCCTCGTGCATTTAGATTCTGATGTATTGTCTAATGGCCCGCGGATAGTTCCAATTATTGTTCTTTTTTCCTTTCTTAAAGACTTAAGAGGCACTAAACTGACTTTGATTTGTTCAAAGATTGTACAGGGGTAGTAGTTTTCAGGAAATAAATTGTAGGAAATTGACTAGAGAAATTCTTAGATGCTAGGATGAAAAAGGAAACTGCCAGACCACCTGGCCCATGTGACCACTTTTGGTAGCCCCTGAGATAATACCTCCCATTGACAAGCATTAATCAATGAGAATCCAAATTCAGTATAGACCACTTGTCCCCATAAACCAGATCTCATCACCACTGAGTGGTCTTCTTGGGCTTTTTTGACTGTATGAGAATGATGCCCAATAACAAACCTTTCCACAATTATTTGGATATGACATGCATGTATGCACTATGTACTGGGATGTGATGTGCCTTCAGCCATTCAGTATAGAAACAAAACATTTTCGCTACAGTTTACAGGTCTTGCTTTTCCAAGTTGTAGAATATGCTATTTTGGTAGACTTTGGGTATCCAATGGATATATGAGAGATTTCATGTCATAGTTGTCACTAAATTTGGAAAATTTGCAACTCTTTCAACTTGTCCTCCTTACAATAATTTCTTTCTCCTTCTCTTTTGACTCACATTTTTCAGCTCCTCTACTCCACTGTATTTGCTGACGATGTTGTAGAGCTCCTCCTCCAGTCTATCACCCCACTCCATCACTCTGGAAAAAAAAAAACACAATAAGACCACCAATAATATCATCCATCAAATCTGGAAGTGATTTTACTGTAGGCATAGACAAAAAAAGTCAAATATCAATCTTTGAAAAAATTTTGTCTTGCTAAGGCCACACCAATTAAATTTCTTGGTTCTCGGATTTTTTCAGAAAAATTTTGGGGTGGGCGGTCGAAAAAAAAAAATAAATAAAAATTTGCAAAAAAGTCTGGGGTGAACATATGAGGCTTATATAACACAAAAAAACAAGGTTAGCAGTCAAGTTTTCAGCTTTTCATGGCATGATTTATCCAGCTTATTGATTGGTTTCTATCATGTGACTACAAAGAAGCTCTCTGATTGGTTTATCAGCAGTATGTACCCCTGGAATAGGTTTTTTTACAGGTCTGCGATAGCAAAACCTATAGTGTTATTCTTGGGACTAATTGTTTTTTTCAAGTCGGAAAAAATGGGTCGGGAAATCCGAGAACCATGAAATTAAATTGGTGTGGCCTAAGGCTATAATCTTCATACATCTTCCAAGGAACTAAACATATGTGTACAGTTCCTTCCATTTTAAATGAAATTCTATAAACTGAAAATTATACTCTATGATTAATGTAAAGTGAAGCTGATGTTCAGCTTTGTGAAGAAATTAATAGCAAATTTAAGAATTATGTTAATGAGTCAATAACATGTCAAAACACAGATGTGATAATATCTTCGCTTTGAGTGTGAGAAGATATGGCTGAATATGAATTCATATATGGTGGCAAGCAGAGCAACATACCAGGCTGAAATCTGATATGCCTTGGGGAAGAAACGTACAGATATAATGTCATAGAGGTAAGACATTGACATATTTTCCATCCAGAATCATTCATTGATCGTAAAACAATATGGAAAATAAGCAGCTTTTTTCTAAAACTAGTACTACTAATAGTTTTTTACTCTTAGGCAACATTTTATAGCCAATCATGGTGCCATCAATTCTAATAAACTTTGCAATAATCTGCATTATAAAAGCAATACTTTTGTTAGTCATATATTCCAGTGTGCAAATTGATTAATGTCTTGTGTGACATAGGTGTAGAAGAAGACAAATATCATTTAATAATTAGACCAGAATATGTTGCATGTATGTTAGGCACCGGGCTGCCTCGGCCCATTCAGACAGAAGTCATGAAAAATTCACAGCCAAAAAAGCGGAGCTCACAATTATTGGTCCCGAACTGGCGAGTGCCTAATTACCACATAAAAGAGAAAATTATGCAAGAAATCAATCATTCCACCACCAGGAGAAATCCCATCCCCAGGGGTGCTCTCAGGTGACTCGCAGAATTTTGTGGCACACCCAAATACCTGAAAGGCAAAGGACTTGTTGCCTCCATGCAAACAACAGGATTTTTTTCCATTTGATTTATATTCCAATCAGGTGATACATTTAGAGTCAATGTTACTTCTTTTTTTTTCTAAATTTCAATAGCTAATGTAAGGAGGGAAAAGCTCCTTGGTTAATGATATAATATCTCAGCCATGAGGCAATATATTACAAACCCCTTCATATGCTATACAAACTGCTACCAGTGCTAGCTGCCTATGTGCCCAAGGACAGGGTTATTAAAACTAAATGATTATTATCATTTCATTTATGGCATGACATCTATTCAAACGTATCAACATTGCTAGAATGGCTGGGGCCTAATCTGGACATTGTCACCTTGCTTAAAACTGAAAGTCCACAAACCAATGCAACTGAGAACATGTCAAACACTGACATTGCTGAAAATACTAAACAGCAAACTGATTTCACCAGGCCCCACCCACTCAACAAGCCACTGCCCTAATTCAAACTGACTATAGATCTCCCTTCTAGAATTTGTCCAACCACATATTATAGTTCCATTTCTATCAATTTTGTGTGCATCAATGATATCAAAGGGCAAGTTCATCCATATTGATATCAATCCAATTGTCCACCTGGGTGTGGTCATAGTCCAAGTGCACCAGTGACACCTGTGTCCTCCTGTTAGACCATAAGATTCCTATCTCCTTACTATCACCCAGTTATTTGTTGTTTGGTCAAGGCTACAGTAGCAATAGGTACAGAGGACCTTCTGCAAATTTGTCTACACTCTCACGCTTATCACAGGACAACAATGCCCACGCTTCACAAATATGGTATGTATACGCAGCGGGGTCCCAAAGTCATCAGCGCAAATTTAGGGGACCGTGATTTAGGCCCAGAATGTTTGCCTCTCTGAAGTGCGCTTTATAGCGAAGCTGGCTGTCAGCTAGCCGCACGTTTTCGTGGAAGGCTGTGAGGCAAAACATCGGACTCCCTGGTACCAGGCGGGTAGCGGTCCGTTGGCGGAAAGGTTACTCTTTAAGGAAGCAAAGCGTCGCAAAGAGGCTTAAGAAGTGCAGCGTGCGGTCATGCAGTCAGGCGAAACCAGCGATAGCTTTACACGCCTGCCTGCAAGCTGGGGAAACAGGCGTTACAGACGGGATCACAAGCCTATCGTTAAGTAGGATTCCCTGGAAAATTTGTGCCCGTGTCGATTCAAATCCCCCATGTTTGGTAGATAGGATAGTGAGAAGACTGGCCAACATCTAAAATGAAGCCGTCACAGAAGAATTCGGCGGGGCGGCTAACACTAAAGCCCGGAGGCGAGTTACGGACCACTCGTGACCGTCCGTCTACGTCAGAGAAAGTCTAAGCAGCTATCACGTCTCTATCTGAAGAATCCGACACGCTGCTAGCTAGCGGTCAAACAGGAGTACAGTCTGAGTAGCTACAAATGGTTGAAAATATTACAGAATGCATTTACAGCTTAATGTCGCCACGCTGGAGAGATATACCGGCAGTGGTAGTGCATGGCAACGTACGAGAGCGAAGTTCACATAAACAGCGTCCTTATCGACGAGGAGTCGTAAGTGCAAGAAGTCCCGACTCACGATCGTTCGCGATTCTTCCGTTACAAACTCACATATCAGGCCTGACATAAGGAAATATTTCTCAGATATTGAGCTGTGTATATCATCGATGCATTAAGGTACTTACATGTTGAGAGACGGGTGTTGTAGCTGTTGTGCCGAGCCGATGGAAAGACTAGCGAGGAGAACCACCGCAGCCAGCCTGGTCGCCGCCATGTTGAATTGTGCGGAGCCTCGTTGTGACGGACAGGTGCACGCCCCTCCCCAAGGCCTCATTAACATCGTCTGTAAATAGACGCAGAAATGACGGAAAATTGACTCGACATTGGCAATAAGCGTAGGCGAGATGTCTTAAAAACATTTAATGATGATTTAAGATGGCACAACTTTGGGGAGATCGATTACCGCAGGCAGTTTGTGATTATAGATCTGGAGACCGGACTAACTCCTAATTTCCCAGGAAAATTGCGGCAATTTCACAGCAATCTAAAAATGGCAGGATAAAAGGAATATGAAGAACTGGAAGTCATCTGGGAGTTTTTCTTATTGTATGAACGGGGAAGCCGATTGCCATTCGGCTTTGGGTGGCGCTAATGAAGCATTCAATCACACAAGGCTCACAAAAGGACCGGGGAAGAGTGCCCGCGTCGAAACTATCGGACAGCGTCTTGGAGTGATTATGACTCCCAAGGCTGACATCCCACAGGAAATCTAGGACATGTCTAGGACGGGTGTTCAAAACACTTTCACCTTTCCGTATTCACAGTGCCTTTTGTCCAGCACTTATATTATATTTATAATGCTGGTACCTTTTTCGGGCTCCATAACACAAACTATCTTCCATATATAGTAAGATTCTATCTTTTTTCCCTCCAACATCTGGAGACTTCGGCAGGCATGCTCACTCGCGGTGAGCGATAGATTGCCCATAAACTGTTTATGCTAAAATTCCGTCCTAGATTAGCGCTCCTGATTTGGCGCTAATTGCGCGCCCTTATCAGTACTGTATCTCACAACCTCTGCTCCCTGTTCGCTGTAGCGTAATAAAGAAATTTGTTAGGGACACGCGCTTGTCTCTTCCTGTAATATCGAACATACCACTGCATTTAAAATGCAACACGTTGACCTGTAAACGTTTCTGACACCCACTTGCACCAGTAGACTGTTACACAAACACTAGTATTACAAATGTTTAGATAAGAAAATGCGTTAAAAATTCACCAAGGGGGAAGCTCGTTCCAAGTTTGTCCTCACTCGGTGAACTTCTTTTACACTAACGGAAATGTAAACGTTTAGTCGTGACACTTTTATTTTCATACCGCCTGCTCTCTAACTGTGTACGTTATCAGAAATGAGCCCGAACATCATGAAAAGGCTGTCTTGTACACACCGCACTTACAGCACTTTGCATTTTTTTTACAGCCAAACATCATAAAGGGCTTGAGCATCGCCCGTACTAAATATATGATTTTGACTTGGCTGCAAATCACTACCCAATTATACCCCGAGCCATACTAAATGGTTATACACCAATCCCCACACAAAAGCGTAAAACAAGTTTAGGACAGAAAACTTTTCTGGGAATCTTATAGCTCGCCTGTGATTATAACTTGTGCTGAACACGAATTTACATGCATTCTGGTGGCCTTACGGTCTCATCAGAGGTAAAAAAAATCGAAACCAGACCTCACAGTACCCTAGCGGGGCAGGAATCGACGCAGTAATTAAAACTAATGCGCTACATTTCTCCAGAGATTCGGGCGAATCCCGCGTACTTACCTGTCCAAATTAATTTCACTACTTCGATCAAGCGGAGGGAGAAAGCGGGCACAGGCGAAAGTCTGGCAGAGACACAACAGAGCATGTAACTGTCAAATGTGAACAGCACATGGGGTTCAAGGCTTCAAGTTTATTCTCTCGTGCATCTATGGAATAACGTATTTTACAGTGCAAAAGTTAAGTTTTGGCGTTCATTCTTAACATGTTCAGGGCAAGAAAACGTATAATGAAATAGTCAAATAGAACAAAATGCAGATTCGTGCTATATCATCTTATAAAGCTCACGAAACCAACTCAGATGTAAACATCCTTTTTAACCCACACGTCTACGACTAGACAGCAAAATGGTCTGGTTACTTACAGGTTCTGAAACTAACTCTGATTTCATTTCGTGCAAAAGAGCGCGTTTCTTACATGATATTCTGCATCAGCATTGCTCGATACAACTGGGTTTGTCGACAAGAGTTAGTGTGTTTGAAGCAGGAAAATAAAAGCCGCAAACACAAAAGTTCTGTAGGTTCCATAAAGGTTGATGCACAACACAGAGGCAGTAAATTGACGTTTTGGTATCTTGCCATAGGACCGGCAAAGATCGAAGCGTCATCACTATACGGATGATAAAGCTGTGTAGGTACATGAGGGGTTAGTGTAACTTTGAGAACCCAGACCATTATCCTGGATTAACTGGCCCGTGCGGGTCACGGCTGCATGTACCTGCTAATAACTTACTCCTTTACAAGATGGTCACCTCGTGGGATACATCAACGGGGTTTCCGTGCACTGTAACTTTGGTCAGGCTTTGTCTTATGGGAGTGGCTCAGGACAATATTTGGCTATGAAAATCCACATTTTAACTGCAAGTACCACTCAGAACTCTCCCTTATTATTTGCAAATTCTTTTACAGCAGATCGTCCAGTAGAATTGGTCAGATATCAGGTTATTGCCTGTTTGATTCGGTCTTCAAGAACCAATTTCTATCAAACCAAGTAATCTTATATCGATAATTCAGTCAACCCTTCCGTTCTTCAATCATTCAAGCAAGGTAACTGCATTTTCTTGAGCAAGCGGACTGCAAGAAAGCGAGCAAGGGAAAGAGTTAGATAAGACATGCACAGATGGCTATGTCATAACAATATCCTATTTCGTGCCAATGTTCTCGTCCTAAGAACAAAGATCTCCATCTTGACCAACACCTGAAGTAGATTTATTTTCCACTTGAAGGGCAATAGCCGTAGACGTGAAGAGGATGTTGTTTGAGTAGTGGAGTGTAACCTTGGCGCCATTGAGACTGAAAGTGCCGCTCCGCCTGTCCCTTTTAGACTGACAGCACTCCTGGTGTGAAGGTGCTCAAAATCGTACCGCTAAGGTACGTGAGAGGAGAAGGTTTGCAACCTTCCATCACCTGGGCTGAACTCCCGTGACAACAATCCTGCAAAAACTCCATTACTTTTACTGCCGAAACAAAATATAGTCGCAATTCCGAACCATTCAATTAATATCGGCGCTGTATGCATGGCTATAAAACCTGGTGCGACAGTAATAAACGTTCATATATCTGCTGTAAATTGATATCCACGGCATCTGTTGACTGACAGGGGTTACAACCTACCTGACAACATCACTTGTAACAGCATCGCGCTTGTTTTATGGCTTAGTGAGAGGAGGCGTGTAGGCCCCGCTAAAGGGGCTGAAGACAGTACTTAGAAAGAACAAAAAAAAGCTTGAGCTGCGTATCTACAAAATCAAACTTTTTTCCACTTTCTACCAAAGGAGAATGAGCCCAAAGATAGATGGTAGCATTGATGAAAGTAATTATGGAATGATTGACCTAACAGGTGATTATCACCTTTTCAAGATGTCAGAACGGAGCAGGCTGTAAGGTTTGATCCACTCACACCAGAAAGGACACCTAATCTTTCAGTAAGTGTGTTGGGTCCTCAAGGGACCTCCAACTTGACGTCCCATAAAAGGGGACATCCCTGAACAAAGGTAGGTACTCATTTCACCTGAGTCGTGATGGGGAAATAGGTTTAAAGTATCTTTCCCTAGGGCACAATACTAGGACCAGTCATGGATTCAACCGCAGTATAATCTTCAGATTCTTAGTCAACGATCCCCACAAAACCACCTTGTCAGTATAAAAACAGCTCGTCGCAGCGCCCAGCTAGTTTGTCTGCTCTTGACATTGAAAATGTAAGAAAACACGACAAAAGAAACGCATTGTATTCGCCGACACCTATGGGTTTGGTATGAGGGTGAGTAGATGTGACAGAGTACCTATAAATATGTCTGAGTCACAACCGTCACAAGGAAACCAATCACAAGGATCTGATAGATCTCATTAGAGCCTTGATTTTCATCCCAAGTTTATCTCAAGGGGATCCACGGAGATTTTTCCTGAGACGCCCCGACATGAAGGAGTTGTGCAGATCCCCACCACGATCGTCGGGCCGGTGCGATTTTGGTTTACAGCTTTAATTTCCCGGTCTCCTCCCACCTAAAGGCCCTTCACGGAGCGGAACATGTTTTATTGTTATCGCCGTTATCTCTCATGGCTTTGGACGACTCTTTTCAATATCACCGGGGCTAATTCAGCATGGAGGATTGGCGCTGCGCACGTATTTCCCCATTTAGGCAAAGGGCACAGGTGAAAAATTTCTCATGTCGTTCGTCTGTAAATAGCGTAAATATAACGGCGAGACATCTGGGTTCGGATCGTGCTCTGCCTTCTTGTTCAAGTGAGTGAATGATGACTCAACTGAAACACGCATGCTCAAAGACGATGCTGTATCCGTGAAATATCGGGATAGCTTCAAATATGAACAGTTTCATCCCTCACGATTCTAACTTCAGTCTGCTCCCCATAATTTATACAGCAGAATAACTACTAGTAGTATGTCAAGGTAACGTCTTTGAGCTACTGAAAGATATAGTCGACCGAAAATACTACCTCTCACTATTTGATAGTATCGTTCACCACTAGTGCTGAAAAAAAAGCTTATGGCTATCATCAGAGGGATATACATCTGTGGCACATTTGTACGTAGCCACTGTCCGTTGTTAGGCTGTGGGTTTTGGTAAATGGACTCGAACTCCCCTGGTATTTGTATCTGTATTGCAGATTTCTCACAGTGATATTAACATTCTACCAGATTAAAGGATATTCCTCAAGACGAAATGTTAGCCTGAAATTGTTCTGCACACATGTCAGAACTGGCACATATTCATACCCCACAAGGCTTCACTATGGACGCCCAATCATCACCTATTCTGACTATAGTTGCCGCCATCCTGTCGAGGAGTCCTGACTAGACATCGTCAGAACGCCTTCCACTACGCTTAACTATATCATCAAGTTTGACAGCACGGCCCTATGATGTGAAGTACCGCAGGATTGATCTACAAGCGGTCCTAACGCGCCCAGACCCCGGCCGCATGGTTGCAAATGGCAGGGTGACCCCCTGCCCGACCCCATTATGTGCAGGTAATGCGTCTTGAGGAAGTCCAGCTCTCCCAGGCAGACTGCCAACTCCGAACGGGCCTTCAGAACGCCTTAGGTCGGCGATTTAAATTGCCAGACGGCAGAAAAGTAAGACAGCCTTCTGAGAAGCCTGCCTTTGGCGTGTAATTGGGAACAAATAGCCCATGGGCACAGCGAGTAATCAAATTAGGACGCCTGTGCCCCGAAATCCCATAGCTCAAATACCCACGTCAACTTTTCATTTTTATATAGAGATACAAATCTTCATAATGTAAACGAAAGGATGTGAATAACATAGTGTGGATCAAGGAAATGCACCAGTATTTGGAAAAGAGGTGGATTAGACAAGATCGGAACGCGGTATACCTGCCATATGTCTGACAAAGTAACATACCATTCGAGTTAGAGTGAAGTTGTAATCAATTGATCACGCCAGTGTTGTAATTCCATTTCCTTCCGCGGATTTCAGAAAGATAAACCACGCAACCCAACATTTGTCTTAGCGACACGGCTCATGCAATTAGGCCATGACGTGAGTCCGCGCATTTAGCTATCGTCTGCGTTACTATGGGAACGCGAATTAACGTCACGCGACAGCCTGCAACGCGCTCGTTTCTTCGCGCGAAGGTCGTCGGTGTTTTAATGACCAGCATGGCCGACAATGGCTTTTCCCACAGATGTTATCTCCTAGCTACTGCGCGTCATCAGCATTCCTGATGCGGGCTCCACATCGCCACATGACTATTCAGTTTTACCCCAGGTGTGCCCTGTGGAGGGAACTGCTTACACCGTAAACTACGGCGGTTGTCCGTTGAATAAAGCACGAAATGCTGCGACATGTTCTTCTGTATTGGAATGTTTGGGCACTAAAACAGCATCTACCGATGTACCGATATTTTAAAATGTAGTCTTTCTGTTCCCTTGGTGCACCGTCTCCTTCGCCCTGTTATCCTGTTACTTATTGAGAATATCACAAAGGCGAAGTGTGTGGAGGTACAAAAGATGGTTTAGCGTACATGTACCCCTATCACTCTTTTCTTTATTCAAATAACTAAGCAGAAGATAAAAGCAAAGATCACAAGGCAAATCTGACCCATATTCTCGTGGGTGCTGACAACTACCACTATTTCAGCACCATGGACGCCCCCTGCCACGCCTTTCTCCACTGGATGATCGATGTGTAAGAAAGTTTGATCTGACGGATGAATCACGTGTCTTCACGCCCCAGGTGTTAAAACTTCCGTTTTTACCTGTTCTGTAGGAGATCTTGCCGCCTGTCTTCCCGTGACAATAGCCTGTTGTCACGCGAACCGCCCCCGGCGGGGCACACACGTGCCGGCATGTACTCCATTCCAACCGACAAATTTTACAATGCTTGTAAAAACGGTTATTCAACGATGCAAACATAATATAGTCACGTCCCGTCTTCAGTTTATTTGTTTTTGAATTTATCACAGTGTTCCCAGGGCTATTTGGGCACGTGCAAGTCGTTTTCATGATGTGGGGTGTCGTTTATCGCGCACAATGATATCTTCCAATATCTTCCAATCTTATGCCTTCTTTCCATTATATCCCATAACTGAACAGGGAACATGCACTTCTTCGGAAGATTGATTAGTGGGAAAGTTATCTTAATGTTTTGATACGTAGGAAAAGTAAAGAAAATACCGCCGGGTAAAACACAGCAACCAGCGCGCGGAACGCTTTAGGAAGGGCCGCGCTGTGTTCCAGTTACCCGCGGCTCGTTGCCCCAGCTGAAAGGCTTCGACTCCTGAGCTAACGTAAGATTTAAAAGCCGAGAGATAGCACGGCCATTATAAGCGTATTGTAAAGATTATCACGTTAGCGAGGAAGGCCACGGGGATTGGGATTAAAGGCAGAAATAGAGCTGCGCACGGTTCAATTCATCTGGCGCCAGACCGGGAGGATAAAATGTTGCCACTTTCATAGGGCCAACTCAAATTAGTACAGCGAAACGGTTCCAAAGGCAAAAAAGCGTTAAATAAGCCAAAGATAATTTGATTTCCGCCTTTTTAGAAAATTTAAAGGCAAATCTCACTATTAATCGATGTGCATTAATCGAGAAATATACTCACTCCAGTCTCGTACAAAGATGGACATTGCAACAACTAAATACCACATCTAATCAACGGAAATTTTAATACTGCTGACTGCTGAAACTGTGTGGTGATGTTAGGGGGAAACATACCGCTTTAGACGAAAACAGTTCGATCATTATTCTCGCCACAGAGACGGAGATAGAAACGTGTCCCACTTGGCACTCCGGTGCAATACCGTTACCTATTGGCTTCATATCACATTACTCCAAGGGCAACCTTCGGCCCGAAATGTGCAAATCGCTGGTATGCATTTTTGCCATCCCTATAATCAGCCTATTCCGCAGGAATAAAACGCTGTCTCCAATTGCTCGTAATTTGTGCCGGCGTTAGAAAGGCAGGCTGCTGAACACGCCACAATCGTAAAAATGATCCTCCTACAGTCGACACATCAATCACAGCGCGCCCGGCAGAGGCAGTCCAATCTGTACTTGATTGTTGCTAGCCTCCAGGGGGACCCCTCCCGATGACAATGTGCGCAGGTAATTCACGCATTCAATTCTAATACTTCACATCAGGAGATCGAAGCTGTGCGAAGGACATTCTCTGTTATAAGCACTTTCCTTAAGACAAAGGAAGATTGTGTACAAATGATGTAGGGGACAGCGTTTTAATTATGAAAGATTTTTTTTCTACATTTGTTGAAGAGCAATAAGTTAGGTGTGAACAATAGACGTCGAGGGTTGGCCCTGAGCACATGCAAACGTTTCACCACTACAAAAGTCCTTCGACAAATCTGCCTGATGTTGCTGGTGGCGAACATCAGAACGAATGGATCGGAGCGCTTTGGAGTCATGAAATGGTATTTTTGGACGATTGTCAAATCCGAGATTTGACCGTTAAGCAATGCTGTAAGCAACCAACCGTGGATACGGTCAAGGAAAGTACGTTTACAGAGAGAATAGCACACATGTCTAACTTCTAAGTTAAACAATCTATCCTCGATGACAGCATCTGTTGTAATGGACAGTTGAGGCGCCATTGGTTGACTGATCATGATCAATTTATACATGTACTTATCAAATGTCTTATCCAAAAGTAATATTTAAGCTGGCAAAGACATCGAGATTTGTAATCATTGCTGGTTATTAGATTACATTACTATAGCTGACACTTTTGATTCAATATGAACTACTTATAGTCTGACCGCACAATGAGCACAGGTCCTGGATACATTCAGTCGTAAAACATGTTTCAGGTTTAAAAGCTTGACAAACTTTACATGTGGTCAGAAGCTCTCTTCAACACGGCATGTCCAGGATAGGTGCGAACTCCGGACGTGGTTAGTGATCAGTAAGTGCCCATCAGTCAAAACTAAACACTCTCCACCATAGCGATCCTATCTCGCGCTGCCTCCCAGGACGGCAATAAAGAAAACAAGCGCCAGGTGGAAAACCTATTACGGACGGAGACGGCAATTTCTGATTGCAGATACCTGGCGGCATTTTATCTAAATTGTTTATTCGGAGTTGGCGAGGGTAGCTTGTACCTGGCGACCGGCCGGCCCTGCGGCACGGACCGTGCAGGAGACGTAAAAGTGCTATCTCAGCAGTGATGTCACCGCGGGGAAGGCGGGGAGATATGCGGCATCAGGTGCGGAGGAGATGAAAAACTCCGCCAGGGATTTCTTCTCAGCCAAAAGTTCCTCGCGTGCCTGAGGCTGACGGGACATTAAGTATTAATGCCCGCGACAAAGGGACACTAATGGGCATCGTTATGTCCGTGACCCACAGGGGTGTACTATAACAGCATCGTAAACAGCAGCGCGCACAACCTTTAGGGTATGTAGAAGATAAGGAGGCGGGTTGATGACGGTGACATTTAGATGTCTTTATCAACGGATTTCCTTCTTTGTGGCGTTTTCTCGGTAAATATGCCTCGGCGGGAAAGATCATGAGATAACGGGACATGCGATATGAAATTTTAACCATACAGAGAAGGAAAGCCGATATGGCTGTAGCGGTGGACTCCGAAACAGCCAAACCAAGGCTTAGGAAATAAGAAATATCGAGGTCTCCGCTGCGCATTAATTTGATGGATTTATAAAGAACACGATCGGCTTGATCTGTATGTACAGGCAAACTTTCCCTCGATTGTGGAGGAATATGGCAGTTAGAAATGACAAAGCATTTTTTACGGATTAAGCATGAGGTCTAGGTCATACGAGGAGTTATCAAAGTTATGAGACATGTAGGGTAAAATGACAATATGAAAATATTCCGTATGGTCATGACGAAATAATTTTCTCTTTTTGTTACATATTCTGTCTATCATTATCATCAAGTCTTTACTTCAGGCGCCAACTGGCAATAGTAAGAACATCATATCTATGAAACTATACACATACAACATAAGTTGTACTGTAAGTAGTTGTTATACATGTAGACCTTACGAAAGTCGCTGTACTTTTGTCGTGTCAATAAAGATTGTTGTATAAGGCAACATAAAAACAAAGTAATCTATATACACCGACAATTATATTGATGACTAACGAATCTAGAGCTATTAGAAGAAAGTTTCACTCAAGAGCAAGTTTCCGATGCATGTCGTGACTGACTTTTTCGGCATCGACCTCTTCTCCATTAGCCATGGCGAGGCAGGCCTTCGGGCCCCCTTCATCAAATATTGAAGACGCCAAGACGGCCTCCAAACACGTTAAGTGCCTGTAATAAGCGTGACGTCAGCATAAAGTGTTCTGCGCGAACGGAGTCCAGTTAAGGGGTCCAAACTCTGATGACCCTATAACCTGAGAAGTACGGTCAGATTTACTGTTGTTCCATCACGCGGAATCTCGCGATATTTGATTGACTGGATCTGAAGACAGGGAGGATGGGTACATCACTGTCGCTCATGTTGTCTCCCACATCCAGACGCGTCAGTGCTGGCTCCCGTTATCAGTTAGGTCAGTAGGTCTAACGAACACCGAAGAAGTGGGGAAATAGCTGTTTCGATTTAGCGGATTAGCCGCTACGCGTGGGAGGCGGGAAGTCATTATCAAATGACCTGGTTTCAAGAACAGCTGTAGGAGTGAAATACCTATCAAGTTCATCATATCTCACGTTAACTGTCACGTGTTATGCTGTGATACAGATCATGCGAGTAATTCTAAGGTATAGATGTTTAGTACAAGTATTAAGAAATGAAAGTTCATGCGGATATAAGCGTAAAGGCATTGGATCATTTTTCCATGGTAAAACAGATTTTACTCTCCAATCATTCCTAGCTAACACTCCACTGCACAATCAACGAACGGAGGAATGTGTTTGGCGGAAGTACAACATGTACTTAAATCAGGAAAGTTGCCAGGATTTTGACATTACGAAGGATCTACATTTACCACACGGATATCCCGACCAATCGGAGGTCACAGCCCCATACATGTCAGTGACACGCTCGGAGGAGGTAAACAACAACATCTGGTCAAAACAACCGCCAAGAATTAGTTACGCTGAAAAATTGTATTATCATCTAATACTGACAACGGGTAAAAGGAGATTCGTGAAATATATGTACACCTAGAGACATAAGCCAACAATGAATACGTATGTTGAAATCCCGTAAAGTGTATCATAGTTTATGAGTACGTCTCTGTCTGGAAGACGGAAGGCTTACGATGTGTTGATGTGTGTAAAAGACCAGAGAAGATCCTAATCTGACCTAGCTGTAAAATTTTCTTATCAAGAGATGTACATCCGGGTCTGACGTCATTGCTACAGACGTCATTGCCTTTTGTGTAGAGAAAGACAACTTAACGGGTCAGATCAGATATTTCGAAGTAAGCTTCTAATAAAGTACTAGCTTTCCCGTATTTCAGCTTTTACGTTTGACTTATGTTGAGCGTCGTTCAGACGTCAGCTGTTGGTGTTCTGGGCGTGGTCATAAAAAGGCATAGTTGTTAGTGATGTTCAGACTTATGCCCATTGAGAGAATCCAGCCATGTGTGACAACTGAAAACCAAATGTGCAACGTTACTTTGACATCATTTCACCACCTAATGGTTTTGGTATCTGCACTCGATGAAACATCCTGAAGTTCAGTCTTTCTTCATCTTCTTCCTCTATTTTTGTTTCATCTTGCGAGCTCTCTTAGCTCTGAGAGTTTCGTGATAGTGGTATGTAGATAATGCAACAAATACTTTTGGTTGTTTCGACCTGGAATCTATGAAACTCTCCATTTGATATGAAAAGCCTCGGGGATGAAGACAAATAACGTTTGTCTGTTGTAGATACTCTGTATTCTTGTACGTTTCCTCTGGGTGAATGCCCTATGCTAGACCCCACCCCATCCAAGCACGTTCACCTTACAACGCTATCTGCTGATAGATCCAGGTAAGCAAACCATAAACCTTCAAGCTCATGAAAGTTTCTTAAAACCGATCGATAGATGTAGGATGTCTTTTATCTATCATAAACCCCTTCAGTGGGGCTGTGCGTTCCACCCCCTAAGCTCCATTCCTAACGATCCTCATATTCTCGTGATCCACTTCCTGCCAGTAAAGACGTAAAAGGCACAGCAGGCAACTCAGAGAGCTTAATGTTTCCCCTCTTCTCCATACACAAGTAAAGGCAATAAAGTTTCAAAAGGAAACAATGCCGACTGTGCCCTCCCCATCCTCCTCTAGCAAATAATGGCTCTAGTGTTCTTCCGACTGTGCCTCTCCGTCATATTTTGAGAAACAACGTCACTGTTGTACCCCCGACTGTGTCCTCCCACCATCCTCTAGGAAACAGTGGCTTTATTGTGCTTGTGACTGTGCCCTCCCATCATCCTCTATCAAACAATGACACTGTCTTGCTACCGACTGTGCCCTCCTCCTCATCCTCTATCAAATAATGACACTATTGTGCTACCGACCGTGGCCTACCCACTATCCTCTATCAAACAATGGCACTATTGTATACCGACTGTGGCCTCCCCATCATCCTCTTGGAAACAATGCCACTATAAGACTGTGCCCTCCCCACCATCCTCTAGGAAACAATGCCGCTATAAGACTGTGGCCTCCCCATCATCCTCTAGGACAGCAATTAGCGAAAGTCTGTCATCCATAATGGTAAGATCGATTCAGTAGCGAAGGAGCCAGCGCTCGAGATGGAAGAGGGGTCTAAATTTAGCGCCGCAGCTCCCACAACCATCAATCCCACGGTGTGATCAGCCTGGCTCTGGTCCATGGCAGTCCATCGCGCCAAGTCGGTGGTCAACTTAGGGCGCGGTCACATAGGTCGTGAGATGGACGTATGATTTTGATACCTTGGGATTTTCAAGCAGGTCATGGAAGAGACAACCAATGACAAGGATCCAAGACAGCCTTTTGTGCTGCAAGATAGAGAAGGGAAACATCCGAGTCTGTCCCAAGAAACACATAAAGTTAGCAATCGTACGACGATCGCACGATCTTTGTGACCGTGCCCTTATAACCCCCTCACATTAGGCGAAAATCGATCGGACGACGAGTCTGCGAGCTCTAAATTCCGAGGAGGCATGACCCTGACAGGAAGGGGGGAACTCTGCTATTTCTTCGTCGGCAGCAGTCATGCCTCCTCGTAATTTAGAGCTTGCAGACACGTCGTCCGATTGATTTTCGCCTAATGTGAGGGGGGTATTACCAAACTCTTCACAACAGAAACATCATAAATATAATGTTTCAATCGTCAAGTATCATTACGCTAACTTATCACATAGAGCAGTACTCTTAATGAATTATGTCAGGTAATTTTGATTCAATCTACGGTAAGCCTTTATCAGCTTACCTAAGCTATACATCAATCCATAAACAGTCTCACACAAGAAGGAAACTGTGTAATAATATCGTTTGACGGTTGCGTACGGAAAGTTTTAGTCAGTAACAGACATCACACCGCGCTTTGGAGAAGCTTTGGATGACACGAGCGTCAGAAAGCCTCCCACGTCTTGGACATGATTGCACAGCATCTATCATATTTTCAGCGATGTCAAGGGTCGATTCGCGAAATTGCAAGACAGTAGTGCAGTATCAGAGTGCCTTAAAGAGGGGAGATGAAGTCGAAATGAACCGGTAACGAACTGAATAAACTTCCAGCAGGAGTATAACTTCATCAGGCTGCATGTACTTTTCAGGCTCGGTAGGAATGAACGTAAGGACGTCCCGATGCCACCTTACCCCGCCTCCCCCGTACCAATCACGCATGCAGTGTGGGCTTCATGACGACTCGAGCTTTTAGATCCCAGAAAGGTTTGTGAGGTGACACGAAACCGCCGCAGGCAAAGGCGACAGAGCCTGCTGGAACAGACGAGATTGGAAGTGGCACAATCGGGGTATTCTCGTGAGAAGGAGGGCAAACAGGGGTCTGTGCGACGGGATTCACCATCTGGTGTAACCCTTGGACAAGTTACGTGTTCTGGGAATGGAAATAATTGAATATACTCATTTGCTAAGCTGTGGTTACCGCCATAATTATACACACATAACCTCAAAATTATTTCCGTATTGATTTAAGATAGACTAATCTTGCGTCGGGAATATATGTAATGTCTACACAAAATTGACATACGAAAAGGAAATTTGCTAAAGCATTGTCTATCTGAACAAACAACATGGAGAATCCTTGTGTTTACTGTACATACCTGTGATCAATGCCAGTTGCAATGTTTTATGTGTGATATACAACATCGTAGCCGCCTTTCCTACTTTTAAGTAGACGACAACAAGAGGACAACAGTACCTTAAAGTAAGACATGATTGGGCCCTTCGGACAGTCTTCCTCCCTTACCAGCTATCTACATGTAAATTGCCATATACATATAGAGGACTTGCAGGTGAAATGGAAATGTGCAAAAATGCACGAAATGGGAACTCATAGTTTGTATATCCTGGGAAATAATTCTTTCTAGCACTCTTATTGGTAGTTATTACCGTGTCCTACTCTTCAGGACTGCATTTAGCGCGGTGTTGAACCCCTTATTTTCTAATTTGGCGGCATGAATGTTGCATCGCCAATGTATGAATGACGAGGTTGTGGTTCTGACATGTGGGTCACCTGTAAGCTTGTATAGTGTGTAATCGGCTCAGCGTGCCGTCTGACTGTTAACAGTGCATGTTTCCAACCCGTGTAGTATAGCAGCACATACCAGGCTGAAGAACCTAAAGTTAACATGAAACTTGCTTTAAATTTCACAAACAAAATGTAAGAAACACACCCACATATCCAGGTTAAAGTCTCTAAATGTTGTAATGTAAAACGTTATTACGCGACAGCTAAGGCCTACCCCTATGGCTAGGGCGATGTTTCCGTGCCAAAGATTTTGCCGATTATGTAGCCTGACGTGTAAAACCACCAACGATAATGGATACTGAATACACTTCGTGATGAACGGAGTAATAACGACAATCTCTATAAGCTTAACTTCAGTTTAGACAAGGATATTGTTGGAAATTTCTCAGTGTTCGTTATTTCATACTTAATATATGACTGCTGGATCATTCATTCATTCATTACTGCATATTTACACACAGCGTGGCAGACATCGTAAAAATTGTTATACAATTACCATTTTTACTAGATGAGGAGGACAGGTTGTCCCCTTAGAGATGTAGTTGTTTGCTATGCTAAACTGGCTCACCAAGGCATACCATACAAAGTTCCGCCTGCTGACGGCAGTGCTTTTAAGACTTTCTGACCGCTCCGTGAGAAGAGTCGATCTCTGAAGGAATGGGGAGATCGATATTCTACAAACGTCATGCTCAAGGTAAGGAAACAGCAGAGGGCAGCAGAATTACAAAAGACACATGGTGACCTCCAGGGCAAACTCCCGTCCTCCTTAAGCTTGGGGGATTACGGGCCTAGCCGCATACCATTATTTTGCCAGGGGATATATCTTCGAAAGGGATGATAAACCAATGAATGTGAGGATCCCCTGACAATGGGGAATACTGACTACACCAATGTTATGATCGTAACATCAGTATTAGTTTTATCTGACAATTACTCACATTGATTGATTTACGACATTGCTATCAAATCATCAATGATGCTTTCGTTAACTTATATAAAAAAGTGATTAAAGAAAAAATATTAGTGAATTTTTGTGGATTGTATTTTTGTCCTCGATAACTGTGTTATATTGGGAAATACCTTTCGAAAAACATGTATCTGTGCTGCAGAATTACCGACAAGAATATATGAAAGCAGTCATTGAGAAATATTTCACGGTGGATGTTAGGATCTGTGCATTGAAGACAGATGACTGAAGGAGACGATTACGACGTATGCGTAAACCGTACACTGTGCCATTCCGCATAGAGATGGGAGAGGGCTCTTCATTGTTATGAGGCAGGCCAAGCACTGGGCAACTCTGTTGACCCAAAAGGGCGTACTGCAACAACGGAGACAAACATAGTATGTGATCCGGACATAACCGCATTGTACTTAATGTACATACAAGAAAAAAGGGGCCGACTGTTCATCCCAAAGCACAACTGAATTCAACCCCGAAAGAATATAACTCAACAACTACCACCTTTACGTGCACATTGTTTACTTCAGATAGCAAATTTGCGTGTTTTAGCGATCGGGACAACCGAACTATCCATCCTTGTCATCACCGCCGCTGTTTCCTGTTTACACCATAGCTCTAATTGTCCTTGGTACAAGCATGTACATACGCCTTATATTTACACATCTCATTACAATTGATTTCATATCATATAATCCGGAGCCTGACCCTATCAAGTATAACGCACTTTGTTATTCGCATTCGACAAAACTTAAATAAACATCTACAGGCGGGCATGCAATTAGATCAGACTAGATACATAGGGCGGTTATAACTATGCTATATAACGGCTCGGGCCTAACCGTACTTGTGGGGTGTGTTGGTATGGAATATGCATTAACATCCCACAATGACAGGCTAATCAACATTGCAAAAGTCTACAAATAAGATATCAGTGTGCATGTTAAAATGGTAGTGTCGTAAATCCTACACACGCGTGATATGGATACAGCTACCGCAACATTGTTGCTGTACTGAGTAATGTAAGAAATGCTATGTAACAGTGCCTCCCGCCAATAGAAAGCCAACTACACAATAAAGTATACGTAGAGGCGAAAGAATCACCGTAAAGTTACTCACTCGGTAGTCGCCCGTTTGTGTACAAAATTCACGTTTTCTGCACGTTTCTCCAGTCCCAATGGCACACGTAGGTTTCTGTTCCACTGTGAAGTCTGTGGTCCTGTGACATCCGATCGTGTCTCCTTCACTACCTAACCTCGTGACGTCGTACTGCTATCAATCAACCTGTGAGCACAGAGGACACGGATGTCACTCCGCTAAGCTTCTCTCGATACAGACTATGAATTACACGGTTCAGCTAGGCTGCCTTTAATTCTTAGGAAAGATATTCAGGTATTGATAGTAAAGAGAAAAGATTAGAAAGTACGGAGCTACCTAAAACTTTCTCCACGTATTAGTAAATGTAAAGTCGCCCTCCCGACCTAGCCTTTAGGGACTTTTCAGCTTGGATTAAGATATAATCCAACATCTTCCCGTTGTGATAAATAAGCAAAAGCATACGTGCCGCTAGGAAGTAAAGATAGAACAAACTTATCTCTCGAAGAGAATAGGATACCCGAGAAAGGGTATCACTAAAACACTCTACAATCAAGAAAATAGGAAAACAGTTAACATTCTGTGCATCGTTGTCATCTATTGGTTCTGCATCTGCCTCCTTGGAATGCCCTGTAGTCTTTCTTCAATTAGTTCTACTGCGTCTTGCATCTTGCACACTCCCTTAGATCTAGGAGGTGTTTTGCTGTTTTAAGAGAACCAATGCAATTACAGGGCCAATGCAATTACAGAAGACTATCTGTGTTCCCTTAACTCTCTGAGACATTTTGCTGTTTTAAAGATGACCTACATGTAGTCCTCTACGCTTAGGGTGTCTTCTCAACAATGCAAATGCAGAAGTGCACCACTTCGCGTCAGCGGTGCGACGCGGCTGTCACTTCTTCTAATTGATTAAAATGGCTTTAGCGTGGGATATGAGGGCATGTTGCTGCCCGACTGCTTCATAGACCGAAACCAATAGGATTACAACCCAATTATCAAGCACGAAACTGACAGGCCATGACAGGGACAAATGACATTACGACGACGCGATGACAAATTTGACGCCACTTGATATGTATCGATTTTTGTCTCTCCCAGCACCACAAGGTGGATCCTGGCCCGCTCAGCTGTGAAGTTGTCCCTAATTTCATTAGTTAACACTTGTGAGCAAATCCACGAGTTCACCTGTGGGCGTGGTACAAGCTATGACGATGGTTCAGGGCCATTTTCAGAACGCGTTATCGGAATATACGATTCGTCGGCGCAGCCATATTTGTCCTCCACGTCTACGGAACGTAAAGCGAAAAGAGTTGTACGCCGCTTTTGGGCCGGTGTAAAGAGAATGGATTTCGGACCCGAGACTTTATGCATAAAGCAATCAAGATATAATGCTGCTACGGAGCCAGACAGTTTAGACTTGTAACAAAGCTCTAAAGTGCAAAGTGCAAAGTATTTAAAAAAACAAATTACCTGATGGTATTCACTCAAAGCATGTAAAAACAGACGTGCAAAGTACAGCGCAAGGAGTTGAAATCAAAATATTTAAAGAAAATAAATTGCCAGTGCTATGTGCACATTAATATGAAATTTAGTTTATCGATGTTTGTCCATGAATGATTGTGTGTTCATATTGATTACGTCTATCATACGGGATTTATGGGCACGTCGTTATAGAGCTCCTAAATGATGAAAAGGTGGATCAATTTTCGGATTACTCGTAAAATATACGCTTATAAAGTATATGCTAACAGGCTTACGGCGTTATAAATTACACTATAAAGAGTTATGTGATGGGGAAGGGTGAGGAATATATGTGTGTATTGAGAACAGCATCACAGCATGGTACAGCCATATTGTGGTATGAAAAAAATGTACAAGTCACTTTAACATTGGACAATACTGTGTAATGGTTAGATAGCGTAAGCACATTACTTTTGTATTTTCGTAAAGTAATAAAAGATGCTAAATCGAGGTTGGAACATTAGATGAAGAATCGTAAGAAGTGATTCCATCCAGACCAAACCTAATGCCATGTTATGTCCACAGTAAACCAAAAAGGATAAAAGGCGTGCACGCGGTAAAAGTCTTATAATCGACTTTGCAATGAAGTTAAAAGCTAATTTGGATTGAATGATATTTGACACGGATT
>NC_049983.1:13341337-13366526 GCF_000003815.2 Branchiostoma floridae
ACGTCTCACTAAAATCTGTTCTATCCTTTATCTGTAATGTTAGTTACTAGTTTTGTACCCAGAAGTACTCCCTTTCCAGTCTCTATCTACATATATGTTTTACTGCATGTTTCTCAGTTATTCAGCTCTTTGTTTCCTTTCATGTCGCTATTGTAACCTTTGTTATTTCTAGTACTTATTCTTATGTGTATGTCCTTTGTTTTGGTATGTATGTGAGAGGAGAGAATCACGATAAGCAGTTTTGCTTGTTGTCTAATCCTCTATACGTAAATGTGCTCCCAGCTTATATCTGTCTCACTGTCGAAACATCAACGCACGCGCATTCCGTCCCCTCCCCTTGTTACACCTTCCCCCATTGTAATCCCCCCGTACAGCATTAGAAGCCCCCCCCCCCCCCAACTGCTTCGCCATGAACATCTCGACATGACGCCGGCCTGAGCGCCTAGGAGCTGTACACGACAGTCACCTGGCTTTCTACATCAATATTCGGTCGCGATACAAAAGTGGATGAAAACGTCACATGAACCAGTCGAACCGAAGGTCACCTTAGAACGCGTTATTCTCTTAAATACGCCTTTTGGAACATTTCTGCATCTTGTCTCAAACTTCGGAGATGTTCTTAAGAACTGAAATGCATTGAAAGATAGACGTTTACAGCCGAGGATATAAAACGTACATGAACATGTACAGTTACGTCGGTTCTTTCTACGTGTACTAGATAGGCACGTCCTGAACACTCAACCCGAATGATAGTCTCTGTTTAACGGTCATGAATGTATTTCTCCCAACATTTAATTTGTCCCAAGGATAATCAAATTGCCCATCCGTGCCAAACCATCTGCTAACAATTTTCCTGTTGTACCTTCACGGTGTCTCGTCTGTGTATTTTCCCATCCGTTAAACGCGGTGAGGAGGGAGGCAGACAAAATGCCACGTCTTCCCTCGTTCCCAGAGTCGTCCATCACCGTCTACTTTGATATCACCCAGAGTTAGCTGCACATTTGTCATGGCTGATTCGCGATAGATATCAAGTGTTGATCGTTTTACGATGTTGGTTTGGCTTTATGGACCTCATCGAACATTATTTGAGTTCCTTTACGACCAAATTATTGTGCAACGAGGAGTAGAGATGACTATAATATACTGACCCAATTGGTGGCAGCATCCATGAAACCATTCTGCAGTAACGTTTTCGGAGTTAACGCGGCCAGTGATCTATTGCTGATCGCCACATCTTTATAGAACATATCTGTCCCGACTGTGAAAAGCTATTTCGGTCACAGTGAAATGTCCTTAAAAGATGTCAATGTAAGTATCAGACACGCTAGTGTGGAAAATAGGATATATAACTCTTCCTGGAATGGTTGGCCTTGGTGAAGGAAAGCGGTGGTCATAGTAATTGAATGACCGTATGCCAGTAAACGCTTCCATGATTGCTCGGCCTATTTGAGACCCAGTGGCACTGCGTGCGGATATCTCAGTCAGAATTACTCATTCCAGAGTTCCGATTACTAGATGATGTTATCTGGCGAGTACAAGAAATGTCCTTGTCACATAATAGAAGAAATATGAGAGGTGTTTTAGTTTAGGACCAAGAGAAGCATTTTACATCACGTCTCAGTCCGAATGATTTATTTTCAAGGTCAAATGATCAAGAAATACAAGCGACAAGGCTGTTGAGAGCTTATGAGAATAGTCGGAATTACAGCGTCAGCAAAATAGTGGTACGAGCGGTATCAATGTCAAAAGAAAATGGACTTCTGTACAAATAGCAAATGTCATGGTTTAGAAACATTCGCCATTGATCTGGTCGGTAGTACACACCATGAACATCTAAGAACAGTGGCTCAAGAGAAAACAACAACTTAAATGCACATATCTATAGACTTTGAGCCCAGGAACTGTACCCGTTCTTCACTTCCGTAATCAGTATGAAGAACAATCATGGATTCAACACCAAGGACAAAGTCAATGGTTTCATTTCAGACGTGAGAACATGCCTAAACTACGTTGAGCTGGACACAGGAACAGCCACTTACACGGAAATAACAAGGAAAGCTACCACAGATTCAGCACCAAGGACAGCACCAACGCCTAAGCTCTCAATAAAAGACCATGAACAGCTAGCTCTCGGCTTCATGTCCAAGGGCGGTGGCTGTAGTTTCATCTCGGTTCAAAAGCCCACAGGAAGACTAATTGAAGCGTCAAATCTTTCTGGGACTTGTAAAGCCGTTAGTCGGGCTACTAAAGCTAGGCTGTCAGGCAGCCCATGATTAAGGATAGCCCCAGATACTTAAGTAAAGCACCTACTTTTCGAACGGAAACCTACATCATAACCGAGTTCCTGTGTATTTCTTCTGTATTACATGGGCTGCAGTGAACGGACTATCATTCGCTGAAACACCTGCGTAAATAGAAAAAATCTCTGAACTGAAATAACTTTCAACAGTGACCATGCCGTGCCATTTGAAACATATATTTATGTACTGTATACTTGTGCTTTAAACTCGCACCCCAAGCTGATTTATAACTTCGATTGAATCAAGTAGTATTCAACAGGTTAATCGGGCCGTCAGTAGTAAAAGCAAAGGCGTGAAAAAGCGCAGCAGATAAAAGTTGAGCACACACGTTTCAGTGGGTAATCAGATAGAACGTACATTTGTTGGCTCCATGATAGCCTCCAACGGAGCAAGTAGAGATACCGGCGTCCAAATGGACCACACGGTCTGGCTGACCGGTATTAATGGCGGATATCGCTTCCCTCTGACCTTCCTGAAGGTCATGTACAAGTCGTGGGAAAGCCCATTAGAGCTTTGACACCGTATCAAAAGATGTCAATGAACAGAGGGCGCATTTTCACAACCTTTCAATGGGGGGATGTGAAACTCCGTGTAGACAGTATCAGTAACAATCCCGCTCTGGCACACACGGTATCTTTTTAGTTATATTCGCTGAAAGAAATTCTCCCCCCCCCGCTTCCTCATAACAAACATCCAACGAATTAAATTCTAACGAATGCGTTGAATATTGAGAAAGCACCATTAAACTTTATTGCTTCTGTATGGACGTCATAAAGTGAGACATGTAGTTGCGTCAGCGGCTGTAGCTGTACATATTTTATTATTAATGTAAATATGCTGTTTATTGTGGCTATATGTGCTAATCTCTGTAACACAAAATCTTTGAACATTCCACACATCGTTATACTTCGGCATTGGGAACGGAGTGTTGCAAACCACAGTGCCATGCCCAGTGGATTAACGTTGAGTTTACTGGAGCCTGTGTTATTATCGAAAGGAATCCGGTTCCACTATAAGGGGTGGGAGTAATTGGCAGTGAAGTGGCACGCCTGTTTGCATGAGTATAAAGCAATTTATAGCAGTCGCCTGAGGATGTGCCCCCGGTAGATGGCACCAGGCTGAAAATTGCCTCCCGCTAGCACGGGCAAATAAGGGATGTTTTCTTAACCCGTGATCTCAGCGGGGTAGGCGGGAGTACAGGAAAACATCGCACGGAACATTAGATAGTGAAAACATGATCCGTGAGTGTGTTTTTTTGTCTAATGAAAGGCGCATATCATTGATATCTCTCAAGGGCGTGTGGCGTCACCCCCTCCGCTCAGACCTTACGAATCTGACGGAAAGGCGCCGACATCATCACGTCATCTGAATAGAAGTTTTTTTTTTTTTAAATAGAAATTGAACTGTTTGAAGGCGATAAAATCTATCGGTGGCTCACGTATACATCAGTGTGCAGATTGCAATCTGTTAGATCCTGCCGGATTCGCTATAAAGACGTTCAGAATTAGAACTTTTCAACTTTGATTCATGACAGTTTAGATCAACGAGTTTATCTTAAACACTGGATCTAAATACCACTCCTACACATTCCCAGCATCCCGATCGCTCTCCCGATCTCTGTTCACGGGAACTCCAATCTCTACTGGTATCATCAGCAATTTTGCCAGACCTCTGTCCCAACATATACATGGGTGGAAGGATGGCACAGAGGCTGTATGCAGATGTGGTACTAAATTTTGTATCACCCCAAACATATGCACTTCAGAGGCGGTACTATGCAATTGTACTTTTCTCTCTGTGTAGATCTACTATTCATAAGGATGAAAGATCACAAGGCTGTTTGAAAAGTAGGCTGCAGGAAGAGATTGAACGTTGGAAGAAGCTACTGGGGTTGGAATGGGATAGCACCCGCCAGCATACAAGATACAAACCACAGCTCTTCCCTCCAATCCCCACTCGTGGTCTAAGGCCACATGGTCACATTTCCTTCCCGGGGCCCGGCCGGGATGTTTGTGGAAACGAAAATGTAAAGTTTATGCCAATAGATATGCACAAGGCATGCTGTTGAAATATGTTTGTTACGTTTTGTGTTCTTGTTGTCTTTTACACCGTACTTTCTGTTCCCCCAAAGCTGCCCGGCCGGGCCCCATTGTGGAAATGTAACTTTAATCTTAGGAACACCACAACCGACTTGTGAGCAGAAGACCGCGAGCACAGGATTCTAAGCTAAGGCTAAGGTCACATTTCCACAAAGGGGCCCGGTCGGGCAGCTTTCGGGAACGATAAGTAGGATATAAAAGACAACAACAACACAAAACGGACCGAAAACAATTCAACAGCATGCATATTTATTGGCATGAACTTAAATTTTTCGTTTCCGCAAACAGCCCGGCCGGGCCCCGGTTAGGACATGTGACGTAGGCCTAAACGAGACAGTGATAGCAGACCGGCGAATACACCAAGTGTAAGAAGAAATACCAGTCTTGACTGAAGACATATAACTGGCCTAGTAGAGGAATATTACAACAAAAGCGAAATGACCTTTCTTGTGACACCTCTGACTAAGACAGAACAGGTAATTTAAAGGAGAATCGATCTGAGCTCATTAACATACATACATTAGTCAGAGTTGAAAAAAAATCAATAAAGTTATAGTACGTGTCACTATATTCAGCATAAGTATATTAAATGCTCCACTAAGATGTAGATGTGTTTTCTAGATAAAGGGCATTTCCGGCCCGGCTATGTTATCCATACCGCCAGTAAACTGACAGGTTTGTTAGTCACATAAAGTTTACCTGAAGCTACAGTAGGAGTGAATCAATAACTAAGTACGGTGGAAAGGGCGTATATTCAACATATGATCAACCAAAGCAAATTGATATTACACGGCAAATTGATAGTACATTTTATTACCTCCATGAAATGTCATGGAATGGAGGTTATATTTTCTGTTATGTGTCTCTGTCTGTGTACAAGATTACTCAAGAACGGCTGGATGGATTGGTTTCATACTTGTTGTGTTGGTGGGGTGTGATGAAAGCTCAAATCGATGAGATTTTGAGCGCCGTATCTTTCGTTATAATTGATGTAATAATATCATAAATCACCCCTATATGTGAGATATATTAGTACAGGCATCGTGCTTTATGTGTTTGTTAATGGGCTTAGCTGCAAGCAGATAGTGAGGTGATTTCTATGACAGCTGTTTGTGGAACCCCCAGTAGTTTTATTTATGTCTGCTTAGGACTGTTTGAAATATTTGTAACAGTTGGCACATTAGTGCCGCTGTTTGCCCAGCCCAACATTCTAGAACATCTGTTTTGGGAGGCGGACAATTTTGATTGTGATAATAAATTGCATGTATGTACTTGTGCGTTTGGGGACACAGTGTGTTATATTTCGTTTGTGTTGTTAGATGTTTTGTGGTGCGCCTTGCCTAACGCGGAAGTTTCGTTAGTATGTAATTGGATGTATTACATATCTAATATGTGGACGTGTTAGGTTATCCCTTATCTGAACAGTTGTTGCGTATAGCAACCGGTTAGGGTAATGTAACAGTTAACTCCTTAAAGCAACTGTTTCCCGATGCTGGGCAACTGTTTCCCGATGCTGGACAATTCGAATATGATAAATAACTTTGTATTTAGCCACTTGTGCCTTTGGGGACCTGGTGTGTTATACTTCGTTTGCGCTGTTAGATTTTGTGCTCCGCGTGGATTATGCTGATGTTGTGTTGGTAAGTACTTGCATTATTATATATCGGGCATCAACTTGTCCCCGTATCCTACATGTAGGTATTGGTTGTCGGATATTTCATGTCCTTTTGGTTGTGTTGATGATGTGTTTGTATCCTGTATTGTATTTCTTGTATGTCATTAGTGAATTTGTCATATGTCATATTATGACAAAGCATACAGTTGCGATTTTACCCAGTATGTAGAACATAATGCCTGTCTTGGAAAATGAGTGGTTACTGTCTGTGGTTTTCGCACCTATATTTTGTTCCCGTTTGCGATATTGAAATATGGTTTGGTGTGCCCGGTGTACACAGTCGTCCAACGATGCACGTTGGTTCCTTGGTTTTCTCGTATGTTTGATGTAATGCTATCAGAAATCACCCTTATATCTGCGATATATTGGAACAGGCATCGTGCTTTAAAGGTTTGTTAATGGGCTTAGCTACAAGCAGATAGTGAGGTGATTTGTATGACAGCTGTTTGGGTCTGTGTACAAGATTACTCAAGAACGGCTGGATGGATTGGTTTCATACTTGTTGTGTTGGTGGGGTGTGATAAAAGCTCGGATCGATGAGATTTTGGGCGCCGTATCTGTCGTTATAATCAATGTAATAATATCAGAAATCACCCCTATATCTGCGATATATTGGAACAGGCATCGTGTTTTAAGCGTTTGTTAATGAGCTTATCTCCAAGCAGATGGTGAGGTGATTTGTATGACAGCTGTTTGGGGACCCCGAGCTTTTTAAATATGTTAATTAGTTTTATTTATGTCTGCTTAGGATATCTGTAACAGTTGACTCCTTAGAGCAGCTGTTTGTCCATTCCGGTCAATTTGAATATTTTCAGTTGTATTTGTATGTTTGTGTACAAGATAACTCAAGAACGGCTGGATGGATTGGTTTCATACTTAGTGTGAAAGCTGAAAGTGATTAGATGTTGTGTTGTGTTCTGCCGTGCATTACATTGAAGTTGTGTTAGTATGTACTTGGTTATATTGTATATCTATTATCCGGATGTGTTTGGTAATTATCTGAACAGTTGATGTCCTGATGTTGATGGCAACTGTTTGAAATATTTGTAACAGTTGGTACCTTAGAGCAGGTGTTTGCCCATCCCGACATTTTAGAACATCTGTTTGGGGAAGCCGGACAATTTTGATTGTGATAATAAATTGCATGTATGTACTTGTGCGTTTGGGGACACAGTGTGTTACATTTCGTTTGTGCTGTTAGATGTTATGTGGTGCGCCTTGCGTTACGCGGAAGTTTCGTTAGTATGTAATCGGATTTATTACATATCTATCATGTGGATGTGTTAGGTTATCCCTTATCTTTACAGTTGATGCGTATAGCAACTGGTTAGGATAATGTAATAGTTGACTCATTAGAGCAACTGTTTGCCGATGCTGGACAATTGAAATATGATAAATAACTTTGTATTTAGCCACTTGTGCCTTTGGGGACCTGATTTGTTATACTTCGTTTGCGCTGTTAGATTTTGTGCTCCGCGTGGCGTTATGACTCTATGCGTGGCTATAATATATATCTGGCATCAACTTGTCCCCGTATCCTACATGTAGGTATTGGTTGAAGGATATTTCAAGAACACCACGCTACCATAGGGCGTCGATCTATTAAACTCACATTACACTTTCAAGTGTCACATATTTATATTTCCTAATCAGATGGACATTGTTTTTGTCTTTAAATAAAAAACCAGTTCTCTCCCATAACAGTTATATTTAATCTTTGTAACTTAAATTTCAGTAAAAGTATAATTATGTATGTTAGTGTTATGATTACCTGCTTTTCTTCTGTATATAATTATGCTTAACCATTCAGCATTTATAATTGCCTTGACTGCTATTCTATATATGGTTATACTTAGTCGTTGAATTTTTTTTTTAATCTTCTGCTCAATTATTTTAGATCTTTCAAATTCTCGGCATATGACACCTGAAATATGGTCCGGTATTTTGTAGGCCTCTCACCTCTCCCAATCACCATTTTGTTTATGTATAATTCCTTGTCGACCATTTTTTTCAAATATCAATATGTATTAATGTCAATGGACCCAAGGAAGAATAGTGTGGCACTATTGTAACACTAATTGAGATCATAATAGAAAATAGAAATAAAAAAGCACGGTGGTTCCGGACCTGTAAACAAAAAAATATTGTAAACAAATATGGTGTATGCATCCAAGTCAGTCCACTGTGTTGACATTTAAAGAAGAGACCAGTTGGCAGATGGTCAGAACATGGAACGATATTCACGGGCAATTTCACCCTGTTGTAGCGATCATTTCAATCGCACGCCGACACACTGCAGGGAGAAAAGTGCTGTTGATCTTATCGGTTCATTAAGCGTATAGACGACCCTGCGCACAGGCGATACAAGGTACCGATGGCCCACATTATGTGCAGCTAAACAAATAGGGACGAGTAAATGCACAATATCCAGTACATTAGAAGCCAGTTAATTGCACGTCGTTCAATTGCAAGGAGTCTCCAAATCCCAAACTGGCTCCCATTCACTCCATTGTTAGTGACTTCGCTTATCTACACAACGAAAAGTCATAAATGCCGGATCATTGCACGAAAATTTGTCACACAGCTTTGAGATCCGACCAATAGAACTGCACCATATCTGCACATGGCTTCACATTCCCAACCTGCAGGAGGATGTGCAGATCAGGGATCGGGCTACAGTCACATGAGCGCCTGCAGAGGGGGACAACCTTCCCACTGATCTTCGCACGCGAAGAAACAGCCATAATTTAGCTCGGCCGAGTTGTTGGCGAGCTCCAAATGGACATTTTCGGCCGGAGTATGACCGGCGTTTTGGCGATTATGCGGGCCTCGACCGATTTTGAGCAGCTCGGCCGGCGTTTGCGGGGCACTTGCAGCTGCGCTTAATTCCAGCGAGGCCTCGGTGGCGAGCGTTGAGCTCAGAGAGCTCGTCAATGAGTTGCCTGTAGCTCGACCGGAGCTTGTCCGAGCAATGGCCAAGACTTGGCCAATACTCGGGCGGCAACCCGACGATTTTTGACTCTCTCTTTTTCGGTCGGAGTTTGCCCGAACTCTTCTGCCTCGCACCAGACTCGTTCGGGCTTCCTGCAATAACCGGACGATATTCCGTCCGACTTTTAACAAGTAAGGCGTGCTTTGGGCGAGCGTTGTGCTGGTGTCGCTGGGAGCTCGGGAGGGCTCCGGCAGAATTTTAACTGTCACCTAATCAATTTGACACCTGTGTTGAACACGTGCCTTTGTTTTGGGCTTTCATCTTTAGTAATACAGTTTTCCGAAAAATAAGATAGATAAAGACTACTGTATGAACTTTTCTAAGAATGCTGCGCACCTTTTATGATTTAAGGCAATTGGACACGAAGACAGTACTTCCTATTTATTTTTTTTGCTATAGGTTTGGATGTGTGAGATCATATACTGCAATTCACTTTGTCTTCTCGGTACCAAACTTTCACGGTCGGAGAAAATCTAGCTTGTTCTCGGAACTAAATGTTCACTGTGGTGGCAGGTGGGCATTGAAAAAGTCTCATGTATTATTTGTTATCGGTAATGATAAGTTCACGTTACAGTCGTCACAATGAAAACTGTGAACATAAAAGTACATTGAAAAAATCAGGAATTAGTATCAGTATTATTCATGTCTGAAGCTCGGACGGCCTGTGCCGGCCTTCGCTCGAGGTTCGCCCAAGGTTTGCCCGAGGTTCGCCCGATTTTAGCTTTGTCAAAATTATTGTATTATGTTGAATAAGACTGGTCTGTTCACTTTGTGGCTCTTTTGGTAGTTTTCGGATTGGTGTATCACAACATTCCTGTTGATACTATTGTTTTCAGTGTGCCCGTCCACTCCACTCATGTCTTACATATATCCCGCAACTCAGAAATTAAATTTGACACAAATATTGGCTTTTTACAAGGTTAGTCAGTTCTGACTTCGTCCATGTTCAAGACATAGTACAATCTCATTAACAAATCATAATCAGTTGTGTTGGACGGACGTCGTCCATTTGTAAAGGGGGCAGATTTTTTAGCAAAAAATACAGCCGATACTCGGGCGATGTTGACATTCGGCGAGCTCTGACCGAGCTACAAATTCGGCCGGTGTCCGCATGAATTGTAAAGCCGGCTTTAGCATGCCTGAGTAATTAAAATCAGTGATAGCAAACTTTGCTTCGCCTGTACCAGTCTGTCTTTACCTCATATCTATATACGATCGAAGATATGAATGGGCTTTTAATCAGTAAGAAAACAACATCGGCATTTATGCATGTATGGTAAGATATTACTAGAAGAAGAAAAATAATCCTATTTCTCAGGTAACTTGACCCAGGAAGACAGATTGACTAAGGAGAGACAGAAGAAATATAAGTCCCTGCCAACAAAGTCGTTAGCAACTAAACGTTACTCACAGTCGACTGACTGCTGATGACGGTCTCCTGGCAGAGTCGTCTGCAGCGCTGCGAGTATGATGAGACAAAAATAGCCTGTGTCAGCAACCTCCTCCTGTGCCTCAGGTTTCACGTGAGACTCATCAAAGCCTCCTCGTAGATCACTGTTCAAAGCCGTTGGACATGCGGTAGGATGTTACATCTCCACTCTAAACATGCCCTGTGAGACATCCCGCTACATCCAATGTCCTAGCGCCAAGCAGTATGTTTGAAATAACAACTAAGAAAGACACGCCTTTTCGTGATTGTTATTTCCTGTCTGCAAACCGTCTGCAAATAAATAGGAGGATTGTTGCACCTTGCCTAAAGCGTGTATCTCACAGATGTTGGAAAGGAACACTAAAGATGATACCATAAACTGGCAGCGATGTCATTATATGTTTTTCTTACATGTCAGAGAAAGTAATGATCTCCTTTAGACATTTCGTGGATAAATAATGGTGATATGTGCTCTTTACTTTAAAGGAAATAAAGACATCAGCCTAAGTGGTGAGTAAGATGAAAGCATGTACGTGCACTTACTAAGAAAATATTATGTTGTTTACTACGTTCCAATAACTATGTTCCCATTATCTGTGGGGTGTAGATTTGGTGTTCAAATCCCCCTTGATGGCTGTAACGTCAAAAAGCATTAGACAAATTTCAAATCTAATAAACCTGTCACATTTCTGCGAAGACATATTGAGGGTAGCCCCAGGCCTTCTACACACGTGTATCCTTATATCCTCATGTATTTATTATCCTGCCACTTAAAAAGGGACTCCTGACAAATATAGACAGGCAGTTCTAACATCTTGGAGAACATTAAGTGCCAGACTATATCTACAAGTACTTCGCCAAATCCTCACCCGCCCGTGCACAAGTATTCATTTCTGACAGCCCGCTGTTTAGTCGTACCGGAGCAGGAGTCACACAGAACTATTTGTCATGCAGCACATTCCGTGACTATTTTCCTTCTGAGAAGGCGATGTAACGAACTGTGAAGTACTGCCTGTGATAGACGACAGGTCTGACATTGCGGTTTGTAAATCAACTGTAAAGAATAGTTCTCTGCACCGACCTCGGGCACAGTCTGGTATATCTTTATTATTGGGAGTCGGGGTTACGGTATTTCTTTGTCTTAATATGATGAAGCTTTAACTTTAATAGACGTTGCCTATAGCTTTTACAGAGGCTTTGACACTTTTAGACAACAGAATCTTACTTTTGTCTCACTCTCACCCAGCAACGTGCTAAAATGTATCAAAATATGTGCATGTATGTTCCAAAATACCTCTTAACAAGTACAAGCAGCTCTTTCTAACTTCCTCTTGGGGGTTTTCACTGTAATATACTGTCCGAGTAGCCCTTTTTTTGCCAGTGCTAGCCCTGATTGTGTGATGTGGCAAGACTTGGTACCGCCATATTTCAGCTTAACCAACGATGCCTGATAGCGCGGGAACACGCCTGTGTTTATCAGGCAACCATGAGTTGCAGCTCCGACAACACGGGGGATTCGTCAGTGACTTTTAGCTGCCAAGAATTGATCCATCCTCCCAAGACTGCAGGCTTGTATCTATGAAGATCAGGAGAGAGAAATGTCCAATCAGAGAGACGGTGGCTCTGTCAGAGAGACCGTGGTGGCTCTGCGATAATCCTACCAATCCTACTAATCTGTATTCTTATCAACACCTCTGCAGTACCTGTCCGAGCTAAACCCTGCAGGGATGATGGCGGGAAAAAAGTTCAGACGACCGGTGCAAGCCTGACGAATGACTGAAAGGGAGCAAATGGACTTTCTTACCGATAGGCACATAAAGACAAATACAGAAGTTGAAGGACTCTCATTCGAACTCTGTCCATCAAGTTTACTTGGCTATAGTTGGAAACAGGAGATGGATGGAGGTACAAGTTTGCCTCTTCCCCCTCACTGATCTGAGGTTCTGTGTAAATGCATAATGGTCAGACCGTGTAGAGTACGTGTCTACCTAGAACAAGATTTTTTGTTGTTGGTTCGCTTGTCAATCACTTGTATTCACTACAGGTCAATCCAGAGTCAGTTTCGTTCAAGTAAATGATACTTTCCTGTCGTACAATAGGCGTGTGAGGTCATATATCAAACATTGGACGAGCAATAATGAAACAAACAATTCTCTGGAGGTACGGTATGAAAGCAATAACTCCTGGTAGGTTTACGGATGGGTTGGGCCATTAGGACACTGAGAATTAATCATGATAAAGTAAACCGAGATCATAGATGCCATGACTGTATATTTACATATTGAAAACTCTAAATTTACACGATAAAGTTAAATTCTCGACAGCAATGTTGTTCTGTATCTAATGTTTATAGTTGACATTGCTTATCATGGACACGTAGTAAGATGAAAGTGTTATCCCATGATTCCCGCTTAAGCTCGTACGCTCCTCAGATCTCCTACTTTAGTTGAGTAGCCAGTGTATCACTTTCTTTCATACGTACTGGAACACACCATAACGAAGAAACAAAAAAAAACTACGGAAAGCAAACCATTGCCATTTGTTTATTTACCATATCGACGCTATGGTTCCCCACAGTGTCCTTAACATGCACGGGGACACACGTAATGACCACTCGATAACTATCATGGCGCCCGTGGTCCACAATTATCGGCGCTCTTGTCACATTATCCCGGCACTCCTGACAACCTATATTCCATCCATCGTAGTCGTTCATTTATCCATTACGACTAATGATAGGTCAGGGACTTCTCATCATGCGTCAGGCCAGGCGTGGCGGGAAGGAGATCCATCTTAGTGCCAACAGCTCCCCGACAACGCCTCGGGACGGAGAGAGTTTGTTACAGTTTGTCCTGAGGGTAGGGGACGGCGGGTCAGGGGGAGGGGCTTCAGACTTCAATCAGAGCGAGTTTAGCAGTGCCTCCAGCAGAGTCGATAGCAAACCTATAAAAGGTTGCGCGCCTTCAGCAACGCATCAGGTGTGTTTTCTTATTTTGCACGACCTGGAAAAAAGGACGGAAGTCCAGGAGGAGCAACATGTTTGAAAAATCACAGCAGTGTAAGTATTTCCTGCAGAGTGTGGTGGAGTGCTCTCTAAACCTATGGAAGGTGAAGAGTTCACGAAGGTTGCTTCACAATATCACACTAGAAATGGCTTTTTCTGTTTGCCGACTTCAAATTCTCTGAGGAAAGTACAACTCATGCAAGTCGGATGGCAGAATGATTTGTGGTGAATTTAGATCAAGAGTTTAATTCTGTGTGTGTCACAAAGCCTCTTTATTTTGGAGCAAGTTTTCAGAGCAAGTGTTATACAACGTTACGTGCAGCAAAGGCAAGAACAAGATTACCAATTCATCATGTCCTTCGCAGTCTTTCAATACGCTTGATCGTATCGCGTTCCCCACCAGCGGAAATCCATAACCCATTCTACCGAGCCTGTCGGCAGATGGCTTTGTGCTTGCCACGCCATGATGGAAAAAGTCTCGGCCTCCAAATGATAGTGAACTTGCGGTGCCAAACCGCACTGTTGGGTATAAAACTGACGATCGTGATATTTTCACACCTAGAAATTCCCATCTTAGTCGATACGTTGGAAACCCTAGACGTTAACTAAACATTTATCGCACAATTCTATTTCAATAGTTAACCTTGATGTTGGACCATTAACAGCCTTGAAGGTCGCACCGCTTTCATGTTTCTTTATCGCCCCAAATGAAAAAGATTGGCGAGATCAGACGGAGTCATTCCTGTGTAAATGTGAAGTCGCTCTGTGGAGTTTCCCATCTCCCAGTATTAAAGCACAGTGATTCAATGTGACCCCGACAGAGAAACTATCCTTAAAATGTGTCGATGTGATCGTACACCCCTGCCACCGTGAATGTAGTACTGTGTCTGTCCTACTCTTACAGATGCTGGAAATGAACACATCCCTAAAGAAAATACGATATCCTTATATGTTTTTCTTACATGTCAGAGAAAATAATGATCTTCTAGACATTTCAGGGATACATAATGGCGGTAAGTGCTCTTCACTCCTACTCTCTTTTCTCCTACTCTCGTACATTCCAAGATATTAGAAAGAGATGTTTGAACTTCTTTTACATCTGCGGGCGGCATTTCTACGTTTCTCAGTTGCCAGTGTCGGGTTGGTCCTGCGATCTCCCCCCACACGAGCAACAGTACCCTGTCCATCGGCTGTCCATTCAGCCGGACAGCTAATCGAACAAACTCATTGTCTGGCTAATTAATCTGGTGCAAAATAGCGGCATCGGTAGGATATGGGCGTATCGACCCGCGCTGAGCCCAGATCGTCATCCGATTTACCCCCTGGAAACGTATTAGGTACCTGCCATACCTGGCTCAGGGGCGTCAGTATTGATGGTCAACGTCGAGCTAAAATCTGATAAGGACCAGACGAACTTTAAACCATTGAAAACTGAAAACTTTGAGAATTGTTACGGGGCAACTCAGAGTGCGCCAACTTGCAAGTTTCTTAGAACATCTTCGAGCTAGAGTTCTGGACTATTTTCTAGCTGCCCGTTACAAATTGATGGCGTCAAAGGAGATATGCATAAACGTACCATGGCTAGAGTCTGTAGCAACTACCTTCCATGTAGCGGTAACATCGATAGTATACTACACAACTGTTTATTTTCAGAAATCACGCTTAATCCGTTCAGAACGGCAATTCTCTCCAACACAAACACACCAGTACCCCTAGCGACATGATACAAAACTGCCAACGCTACACCACCAAGACAAAGACGCCTATCACGAGTTTGTCATTACAGCCCCGCCCATTTCGACAGGCAATACGAGCTTGAAAACATTAGGTTGCAACATGAATGATATTTCTAACGGTAATATGATAATATTTCTAAAAAATATCGATAACAAACAACAAAAGGTTAGTGGGACCGTGTAGCGCAGTGGTATATTGTTCGCCTCGTGACCGAGAGGTTGCGGGATCGAATCCGCCTGCCGTGCTACCGGTCTTGTGCCCTTGGGAAAGGCACTTTACACGACTTTCCTCACTTAACTCAAGTGAAAATGAGTCGTCCCTCGGATAGGACGTTAAATGGAGGTCCCGTGTCTGGGGAGAGCCACACCCCGGGCACGTAAAAGAACCCGCCACATGTGCGATGGTGCGATGTGAGCGGATCAAACCATTCCGGCCAAAATGGGGTAGGGAGTTATCCCGAGCAGCCTCGTAACCCCTGCTTCGCCTATTGAGTCAGTGAAGTCAAGCTTGCCTAAGCTTGATGTTTCTGACTTAGGGAGAAGAAATGCTGCTACAGTTATCGCTATGGGCCACTCTTCATCTTCATGATGGTAACATTAAGCCCTACGAACCTGATTTAGAAAAAAAAAGCTATCTTTTGGAGTAGGCGACGTCACGGTGACATGAGGCGGTGCAGGATCCTACTCCTACAATGTGAGATTATCCTTATCCTGTACTACCGCGCTAGTGTTACCCCTCCTCGAGCAGAACGCAGTTTCAGCGGCTCCCATTTACCTATGGAAGTTGATTGTACTGAACCTTGAGAAGTGGAAATACTACAGCCGACGATTCGGCGATGAAGGCCAGCAAGGGGTCAACGAGAATTGGTGTCTGCTTGCAGACAAAACCAATGAATTGTTAACACGGGCTCATTGGCAGCAGCGTGAATTGTGACTTCATGCATACTACCAGGAGGTTAGGCCATATATTACTGCTTCAGGCAGCAGTCAATGGAAACTTCCACGGACGGACGGATTGTTAGAAAAGCAAAGAGGCACATCGTGGGCTCTGCTATTTCTCTACTGCCTGGATAAAACAGTGCTTCTTGTATCGTTTTGCCAAAAAGCATTTAAAACAGAAAACGGCCAGTACTTACCTGTATATTGTTTCAGTGGTACGAGCACTATTTCAGCATCTATCCTTACAACTCGATTCGACAAAACCAAAGAGTGTCTCTGAATCACAGCTTGGCCTTTCCGCCGCTGCAAGATGTCTTCATGTAGTAATTTCCACTTTAGGCCGTCTCGCCTGCGCCGTTGTGGTTTAATACACGACACGCATCAATTACTGGAATGTGGACTAATCGTGGAGAAAATGGGCGAGCTGCACAACAATTAGATCCATCACAAGGTTCCTTAAGGGACTAATTGGCGGCAGGCGGGAGAATACCGATGTGTTGTGACTGCTGGGCTCATCACATAGATCAAACTTGGTTTTTCAAAAATTACGCAAATAGACCAATATCTGTAGCTACCTCTTACATTAATGGCACACAACGGGATGATCTGCAGGGGTTTTGCACAATGCCGTCGTTGTCTGTTGCGTCGTATTTCCCATTAGGTTTCGTTATGCATTATTGTCCAGTGGTTCGTGACAAAATACTTTGGCAAGATTTCAGGCACACCAGGGTGTTGTGCTTCAAACAAACTCAGTAGGGGCAGACGTAGACCGGTGTTCTTCCATTCCAAACATACATCTTAGGGAACTGGCAATGTGCAATTTACCCAGAGCTACGCACAAGAAACACAAAATACAATAGCACACACCCATGCTAGAAACTCTTTAGACACGCCTACGGCAGGGACTTAAAACAATGTATCTGATACTCGTGACGCCAAGAGACTCTGCGGTAATTGTCTCTCAGTTAAGATAAGCAGCAGCACATGACCCAGCATGCTCGCTGAGTGTGTGTGTTTGGTAGGTTGGTTAGGTACCACCGTGCCGTAACGTAGCCAAAATTACGGCAAGGGTTCTCCTTGGTACTGAAACTTGTGTTGCTGATTCCGATCTCGTCTACTCTCTCAGTTGGGTTACTAACACTGCCGAAGCCTGTACATGTGAAAACACTTCTAACAGTAAGTGGCATCAAGATCTAATACAAACCAAAATTACCAAAGGTTGTCACTAGAGGATAGCAAAATTACACAGGGTCTTGAACTACTTTCTACTCTCGCACCTGGGACGTTTTAGTTTGTCGACCTTGATTCTGCAGAATGGATGGTTTGTTCAACAGCGCACAGAATTTCTAAGGTGACTTTCTGCGGTTTAGGTCACTGATATGAGACAAGCTGCCAGGGTCACATCTGATCAATCGTTCGTGGGAAGTAACAAGACAAACTGCAGGTAAGGGCCTACGACATACGGAATTATATTGCGCGTATCTTAGTACATAAAACGTTACATCAGTCGAAAAAACTTTAAAAGATAGCCTTCATCTTAAATGATGGATGCTGAATGACCAGATTTCACTTTATAGTAAAAGTCAGGAAAAGTACGACGAATAGTACGCCGCTCTGGGGTCTCGAATAGCCGACACGGATGGCTTCAGCACCGTGGACAGACACCGCGGGTCACCGGCCGGACTAATCCCGGACTAGCACGCGGCGTCCCGAGGCACACAGCCTGCGGTGTTAGGGAGCCGTGATAAATGGCCGGGTACGGAGTTTGCTAGACAGATCTGCAGATATGGATGCTGATGTGATCCTGTTGGACGTCTGGTCACCGCGGCTGTCCACGGGTCAGGACGCGGGAGAATCCGCCCAGCGAGAACCCGACCAGAGGTCACAACAAAGAGCAGGTTTCCATGCATAGAAAGGATCTATCAGGCAAAGCTCTACACACATACCTCTGCATACAATTTCGATAAATCGTTTGAAATGAGTCTCCGCACACGTTCCTCGCTATCTCATGAATGAAGTTTAGAACGATCTTATCTTGTTCATCTATATGGTAAATGACACAACTGAATAGACAAAAAACAAGGAAAAGCAATCTAACGACGATCGACCTTTGTATCAACAATCTCTTGCAACGAACTAGTAGACTAGACTAGACCCCCCTAGGTTATAACAATCAAGATCTACCAGTCCTAACCGATTCCGACCCAATATATACCGCCTACACATTCTACGACAATTTAGTCTGATATTTCTACTCTACCTTGTCAGAACGCTTGACGCACATGGTTAACGTGCTAAGATAGGGAAGACCTGGGAGACTGTACACGTTAAACGTGGTTCAATTAGGTACCGGTGATATCTAACTTTCTTATAAAACAGTACATTACTAACGACAGCCGTAGAACATATCCTAACCTCGAATTTCCCACCACAAAAGCGATTGAAGAGGTATAGAATGATTCCCTTCCGATACTTCCCACAATGTCTTTATCCAGGAAAAGTAAGCCCTGTCTGCAATCTTAAAAACTTCTTAAAAGCACTCCGCAGGTAGTACCATTGGGAAATACAGACGCTAATGTTTAATTGCAGTGAAACTAAGCCTCTGCTTTAGGGTTTTGGGATCCCTGAATGTAAATATGAAACGAAACCAGCTGTTGCCTCCACCATGTCACATAAATCTGCCAGTGTCCTTCCTGAATTGCCTGCATTAGTCTTCAAGTTGCTTACTGCATACCGCCTACTTTTACCATACTTCTGAGGAAACCATGACTAAGGTAGGGCGATGCACCGGTGCTCACCCGGAGGCAAAAGCAATTTGTTGGCCTAACATACAGGGACAGATATCCCCGGGGATCAGAACACACCATGGACAAACTAAGATCAAACAACAAAGCCGTCTTCTCTCCTGCTGAGTGGGCCAAAATAAACTCTCTCCACACGGGGAGCTGATACACGTGATGTGGCCGGACAGTGGTGGGCTCTCCTCGCAGCACAGGCAATATAACGAGACGACAAGCAGTCAGCGATCCTCAATCACAGTAAAGTTTCTCTACCTCCTGGGGACAATCATGCGATGGCTACAACCTTTGCACCCGCAGGGGTCTCTTAAGGAAAGGAAACGAGTAGTTCTTCTATGCTTGAACATTAATGCAAATAACTAGAGATGAGGTCTGTGCAGACGGTTGTCGATAGGTCGTAACTGCCAAAGTCTTTGAGGGAAATACACGGTTGATGGCAGTTGAGAGCGAAGGGCCGTGCACGATGCGAAGATGGAATAACATCAGATGTTACAACATTGTTTAATATTCATTGTCATGAAAAGTAGACGATAGTGTATCCTCTGTAACTGGTTGTGTAAAAGAATTCTCCTATATCCGATGTCTCCAAAGGTATCATATTTTACTTTTACGATATATTTGTGACTTGATGAAGTCACAGAAGTTCAAGGCCAACATAAATAACCAGCATATGGTCTTACATGCGGGTACCAGACATTGCAGGGCGTGCTGATCGTGACAGAGGTGTCTGCTATCTTGATTTTTAGAACAGTTGTACGATGAATAACACATATTGTATTAGAGAACCATAATATTAATCATTAGCCATTGCCAACAATTCAATATTCGTTCCTGAACCGATATAAGAGGTTATCAAATTCTAGCAAGTACATGTCTTCGCTTTGATAGCCATGCCAAACTGATGTCATCACTACCTTATGTAAATACCTACAGACATCTACTTTCAACTGGTGCTTCAAAGAATATATTTCCTACAATAAGGTATCATTTATCTTCACCACATAACCCCTAAAACATTTGTTTTTCTGTATAATGGTGTCTGCCTGGCATAGACATTTGTTTGTGTATACATCGCCCGACAAAAATCTCTCACAGTATCCCTGCGCCAGACGAAGTTGATTTTCATGTGTAATGGTCCGTTCTCTAGCTTCCTAATGGTGTCTACCAACCCTTCACAACAGGTGCCAAATGTAAGGGGGTAATTCATTAACACTGAGAACTTAATCTTCTGAAAGCAAAATTTCCCTATGGACAGGATTAGTCCTGCCGCCACGGAGATGTGCTTTAAAGGTTTCTTACAAACCGGGTGACAGCAAGTCAGCTATTCTCCCGTCACCGAAACTTTGACATACGTGTTATGCATATTGAGTTAACCATGCAGGTACTTTGGGTGCATACATACAAAAAAGCATCATCATATATTTGTATCACAGTTCCATTCACAACGTCTGTTTCGGTCAGAGAAACATTTTTACAAAGCAAATTTAAACGAGGCCCGAAGATGCAATACCTCAAAAGGATGGATCTAACAAACTCAGTATCTACAACATACATTAAGCTCTTGATGACATTTCCTGGAAGGTTGACAAACTCTTACGTCCCTAGGATACATCGTAATCTTGACTTCCAATGCGGCGCAGAAGCCACAGGCGAACAGGATATCTAATGTTAGTGGCAAAGACCCTGCCCACAATTTATCTCAGTCATAAATCGACCCGTGCTTCATGAAGATATTTTAGAGATCGCATTGATAAGATGATCTAGAATCATCCTGTAGTCAAGTTCATGAGAAGTACAATGGTCGATAAAAAGTTATCAGTATCTTCATATTTCTGTCCACCCATGTTATTACACTACAAATCGTGTCATCCAGTACAACCTGTCTGTGCCTGCTTATGATAATTGATAACCGTATCATCCAAATTCATAACATCTCCATACTAAATCAAAGTCAGGGGTCGCTTCCACCCCGGAGAGCATTGATAGACCTTGATGCACTTAAAGTAAAGCGATTGTCTTTAAAGAACGTCCTCTTATCTATCTGAATGGTTTGCGATGTGAACGACACTCTGCTTGGTAATATCATGGGTTAAACCGACCAATTCCCTACAGTTATATCGACTATTCAACCATAGCCCTACAGGACATGTCATGTAGTAACATGTAACACTTCATTAAATGAGACAAAGAAATTCTGAAGGTCATGGTCAGAGGGACCAATTCATGGGCCTGACAACAGAGACGCCCATAACGTGGCCAGGAGTACCCTGTCGGTACGAAAGGTCGATATTCTGGTCAAGCGGGAAACCTTTTACCTTATCTATTCTACAGAGATTTCCCCGTGCTCTTTTCAAACGCAATAAGGGGTGGAGATAGGAATCTGAGGCGTGAGAACGTTATGGGGGAAAAGGCGCCATATCTGAGACCCCATCTAGGACCAGGAACAAGCAAACAATGTCACGTGTAATGTCACAGCAGCGATAACATCAGGCAGAGCCTTCACTAGAGGTTAGACTCAGTCAAGAATATCTTCAAGGCAACTTAAGAAATTGAATAGCTGATGAGAATATCTTTCTTCGTGGATGTATACTAGGCCAAAACGTCTTCTTCAGCGTGGTTCATTACATATAAAGTAAACTAAAAGCCAGGAATGAATTGAAAGCATGGTGTATATCTAAGAGTACAATAAGTATAATCGCACACACACACACACACACACACACATACACACACACACACACACACACACACAGGCACGCACGCACACACACACACACACACACACACACATACACACAGGCACACCGCGGGTATTTTGGACCCGGCTGAGCCCTGGGTTGAATTTAAGTTGGACTTGAAATGAAACCGGGATCTCGTATGCTAATCGTGAACAAACCGATAGGTATCCTTGCGGCATCCGGCAGTCCACCGGGACCAATTGCAACTGATGGCTTCGGGGCTAGGCCGGGGCTACATCCCTGACGGGTATCGGTGAAATTTGGACCGTAACCTAGAGCTGAAACCAAACATCACAGAATAGATGGTTGATACAGTATATTTGGCACCACCACAGCCGCCAGGGAGATTTTGCCACTGCAGGTGGAAATAAATTATGTACTATCGATACAGTAATATCCAAGTCTAACATAACAAGAAGGTAACTTTGAGCGTGAAAGTAAAAAGTAAAATCTATGGAGAAACATACTACTGGGACAAAGGCTAAGGCAAAAGAAACTCCGTGATAGATAAACATAGATACGCTCAACATGTTCGCCAGTCTTCAAAGGCAGATGGAGAAGAGAAAAGAAACGAAATAGAATTTCAAGTGGTTCGTGTTTATCTGAAGTAGCAAGACAATGGAAAGGGGTGTGCCTGTAAGTAAATCCTCCGTACAAGAACAGCTGTCCACGAGGATATGTTTAAAATGAATGGGAAAGTACCAACCGTTTGCGTGGAAATGTACACCTATCTTTGAAACAAGTTATCAAAGAGGAAGAGCTTTGAAAGGAAACGTGAACAAAATAGAATTCAATTGATGTTCATAGATTATTGGGACTTGCATAAGGACTCTGGATATAATCTGTATATCTGTTATATTCTATCTGATCCTTGCCTGGCTCATGACCTCAACGAAAAGCGGCCTGCAGGCCGAATTGAGCTTCTTATGAATAAATAACGGTTTAGACATACAAATTATAAGATTAAAAAGCATGTGCAGCACACGAAGTCATTCAACAAAACTTAAGAGTAGATCGTCTCATGAACATATCACATTACACATACTAACAGTACTTGTAATATCCACTATGAAACCTGCATTGGAAAAGATCTTAAAAATTGGTTTGCCTATGCAAACAAGACGGTAAGTACCAGACCATGAAGATATTTTAAATGACTTTCATTGAAGATGATACCACATCACGATTAAAGTTACGTTTTTCAAACAAGCAAAATATATCTCAAAACTCTGGGGAAACTAAAACCGCCTGGAATGGAAACTATGACCGTCTATGGCTAAGATCAGGGAATGGTGCACACGTCTTGATGTACGCTATGGCTAAGATCAGGGAATGGTGCACACGTCTTGATGTACGCTGTGGCTAAGATCAGGGAATGGTGCACACGTCTTGATGTACGCTGTGGCTAAGATCAGGGAATGGTGCACACGTCTTGATGTACGCTGTGGCTAAGATCAGGGAATGGTGCACACGTCTTGATGTACGCTGTGGCTAAGATCAGGGAATGGTGCACACGTCTTGATGTACGCTGTGGCTAAGATCAGGGAATGGTGCACACGTCTTGATGTACGCTGTGGCTAAGATCAGGGAAAAGTGCACGTCTTGATGTACGCTGTGGCTAAGATCAGGGAATGGTGCACACGTCTTGATGTACGCTGTGGCTAAGATCAGGGAATGGTGCACACGTCTTGATGTACGCTGTGGCTAAGATCAGGGAATGGTGCACACGTCTTGATGTACGCTGTGGCTAAGATCAGGGAAAAGTGCACGTCTTGATGTACGCTGTGGCTAAGATCAGGGAATGGTGCACACGTCTTGATGTACGCTGTGGCTAAGATCAGGGAATGGTGCACACGTCTTGATGTACGCTGTCACTGCCTGACGTACAGCTTCGTCCCGGGGGGCCTTCGCCTCTCTTTCACGAGGGGTGATGTTATCTGGGCCGGAGATACGCGGCGCGGGAGTCCGCCGTGTCTTGGGCAGGCCATTAGCTTCGCCCTCGTCGGACGGTTAAATATTCATACAGCCTTTATCTATTTAGGTAAAAATGAGCGAGGAGTGCAGAAAAATAAGCGCCACTGTTTTGTTGTATTCGAGTTCATATAGTAAATATAGCAATATCGCAGTTGGGGTGAGAACAGTGTAACGGGTTTCCGTTGAATAAGATGGTTATACTTAAAACAGAGGTCAGCATTACGAAGCAAAATGTAATTTACCAGCATCTCTCTAGTGTGATTCACGGAGATACTGTCAGGGTTAGTCAGTCAAGGGGCACTTTGGTGTCCCTATATAGTACATTTAACTACAGATATTAAGATTTACGAGCTAAAGAGAGCAATGCTCATGGTACAGGTAAAATATAGGCTTGTAGTTGTAAGCTGATGCTTAGACTATTTCGTCCGGTTGTATTGGCTTTGAATACGACCATGACTAGGACCTTTCCGTTGTTTACATATGAACTGGTCATATATATAACTAAAACGAATGCACGCAGAGAAACTAGGAGTGCTGCCATGAACGCAGCGCCCGGTAAACATAAAAAATCTCAATCACAAATCAAACACTCCAACACAAAAACTCAACGACGGTCTCCTAATACTAGTGCTGTAGTAGAAACGCCCCGCTGCTGAGCATTCTATGGTATGATATATTCCACTGAGTTAGAAGCCTATTCTACCACATCAAATCACGTTACTAATAGTCCCGTCGACAAATGTGAAAAATGTACAACATACCTTACAGACAAGTTGTGGCCAGCCCTGTCCAATGACTATAGACAGATAGCTCGAACTTGGTACGTTCTCGAGTACTGCTGGGGCAGTGCACGGTCAAGAAACCGACTGAGATGCTGCCCGGTCTCTCAGGAACGAACCCAGTACTGAGCACGGACGACTGAGAGTGATCGATAAGTTCGTGGGGAGGGATTGTCGTCTCGGATTCACGTCTAGATAAAGCGGAGATCCTCGCACATATTTCAGTCTCTGTCGGCCGCGGCCTACAATGGAGAATACATGCCGAACCACTGCCACAATTTGTCAGAAAGGTGTTCAAGTAAAATTCTTGAAAAGTGTCTTGGAATAGGCCAAACCTTGATATCATTGGAAAGGTCTCTTGGCAAGAAGTTGCTTGCTGAAAACCGCGTTCAGATCTGATGCTTTGTTGGCAAATTTAAGCCTCTTCAACTACGACTAAGCCCTAACCAAAATTGGGATTCTTGAAAAGTGTCTTGGAATAGGTTAACCTTGATAGCATTGAAAGGGTCTCTTGGCAGGAAGTTGTATGCTGAAAACTGCGTTCAGATCTGGTGCTTTGTTGGCGAGATATTGAATTTTTGAAAAATGTCTTAGAATAGGCTCAATTTCGTCTTTGATATATTTGTTAAGTTAGACGAAATCGAGCCTACTGTCAAATTCATGTTTTGTTGAGAGAGCCAGCTCAATCAGTTTCCATGCACAGAGTCCTGGAGAAGTTCTCTTTCA
>NC_049983.1:13366744-13397636 GCF_000003815.2 Branchiostoma floridae
GTCCACATACCACAGCTGATATACCTCAGCAAAGCGCTTTATTTTAAGCTATTTAATCCATGCCTAGCCTAAACAACATGGGGAAATGGGTTGGTTCATTCATTGTAACATATCGTACATCAACCTGCCGAATAGCCATATAAACATGGGGAAGTTCGTCTGTCAAAAGTGACAGAATGGGAAAAATTCTTATCCACCCTGAACTGCAACATTCCGCCAAAGGACGGAATGATGGATGCTGGCTAGATTATTGCAGTATAGACTAGTTATATTTACCTCCATGAAATGTCATGGAGGTTATATTTTACCCCGCGTTTGTGTGTCTGTGTGTTTGTGTGTGTGTATTTACCTCCATGAAATGTCATGGAGGTTATATTTTACCCCGCGTTTGTGTGTCTGTGTGTTTGTGTGTGTGTGTGTGTGTGTGTAAACAAGATAACTCAAGAACGGCTGGGTGGATTGGTTTCATACTTGGTGTGTTGGTACTGTGTGACGAAAGCTGGAAATAATTAGATTTTGGGCCCCCTAGCGACTCCCCTTGGTACTGCAGCGCAACTTCCGGTTTTGCTATCTCGGTGTTCTGAACATGCTATGGTCACGATTTTTAAGTGTTAGATAGCTCTTGTGCTCAGGAAGAAATGACATAAGTTTGGGCCCCCTAGCGTCTAGTTTGGGGATAGCAGGGGCATTTTTGTCAAAAACTTCTGACGAGGATAACTCAAGAAGGGAACAACAGATTTTCATGATTTTTGGTATGTAGGTACCTTAGACAATGTTGTACAAGATAAGATACTAATTATGCAAATCAGGAATACATTTGCATAATTAATGAGAATATTCTATCATAGCAGTTTTTTCAATGTATCTCTTGTCACTGACGTGATCTGGTCGTGACATTTGGGTGGTAGATAGCTTTTAGCGTCATGAAAATGTGGGGCAAGTTTCAGTCCCCTGACATTTAATTGTGGAACTGCAGGGGCGTTTTTGTCAAGACACTCCAAAGCGGATAACTGCAGAAAGGAACGGCGGATTGCCTGCATTTTAGGCATGCAGGTAGCTTAGGTAAAGATGTTCATAATGATATGCATGTTATGCAAATGAGGACTTAATTTGCATAATTAATGAGGAAATTGTATAGTTCCATTGTTTTCAATAAAAATACACGTAACACATGTTAATTATGATAGGTGGAATATAAGCATATACCAAATATGGTAATGAGGAACTTATTTGCATAATTTATGTAAAAATTCAAAACCGCTTTATGATCAATAATGGGAATTTTATAATTGTGAGATGCGTACGTTAGTCAATGATGAACAACACCATGCATGAATTATGTTAATGTGTTGGTCAATTGCCTGAAATTTACGAAAGCTCTAAATTTTCATGGAGGTATGAGGTCGCCGAACTCTAGTTTGCATGTAAATTTTTCAAACTGCACGTAAAATTTTTGCCAATTTGCAATTTTGCACATCAAGCCATACCTTGTCTAGTTCTTCAGCCTTGATCTTCAAAAGGTCAGCAAAGGTTACAGCATGTTCCTGTATGACAAGTAAAATGGTTCACATCAAGGTAAAAAATTAAGTTGAGCATTGAAACTTAAGGCTGGATTTTTCATTTCAATTCTTTTCTGTAAATATTTTTCTACATAAGATTCCCTGTTGAATTTTTTTTCTGAGTCATAATTGCATAGCTCTACGTTTATAAGTGTATCGGGATATGGGTTTCGGGCGAACTACATTTGCTCTAATCCCCGACGCTTGAAGTTGACGACAGGGACGGACCAACAACCGACATTTGCAGGTGTTTCACTTCAACTGGTATTTGTTAATTAGTGAGGCAGGGTTCACGGCTATTCTGCTCCATTGTTGTAAAGTAGTAGACGGTTATTTATTCATCGTGCCTGACGGTTAATTACGCGCAATTTAAAGTTAACCCCGGAGACGGACCAACACCCGACATTTGCAGGTGTTTCACCGAGCTTTCAACTGGTATGTGTTGATTAAACAAGAAGGGTTCATGGTTATTCAACTCCATTGTTGTGAAGTAGAGGGTAAACTATACATCATGTCTGCCGATTATTTGCTCCACAATTTAACGTCTCAGGCAGGTTAAGACATGTGACACCTGCTGTTTGGCCAGTCGAGCAGTTATATGTCCGTACCTTTTGCTGTAACTATCTGTTTAAAAAAAATGGCCAATAGTGAGTATTTCTGTACAATAATCAAAACAGGACCGTACCATGATGCGGCTTTAGCGAGGTGCCCTTTGTTAACCGCATCTACTTATGTCTATATTTGATAATTAGATCAATATCTGTAACGTTCAATATCTATAGGTCTTAATAAAAGTAGTTAGTACTGTATACTACTGTGTATAGTACTGTGTACTGTACCTTATACTGTAAGTTCCTGCTTTTTAAATGTAACGTTAGGTTTTGATATTTGACGGATCTAAAAACTTCACGTTTTCGCGGGGTCACCTGAGCTTGGCACCGGACGGGTATTTGTTGATTAAGAAAGCAGGATTCTACTCCATTGTTTGTAAAAGTAGTAGGCGTTTATTTATTCATCGTGCCTGACGGTAAATTTAAAGTTAATGGCTATTGGTATAGAACACGTCGAATCTGTCCATTTACAATCCTCACTTAGAGTCACATTTCCGCCGATCCACGTTTTGCATAGGCTGAAAACTCAGTTCGTCCAGAACCGTGCACGTTTTGACAACACAGGAACAGACGGACTTCGTAAAAGTTCAGCAATTTTGCCGTAGCATGCTGCAGTTTGGCTGAAAGTCGCTATTGTCACCCATGTATCAACAGTCAATGTACACGGTCATGTTCTATCCTACGCTTCAAAATTTGTTACATGGGCAACATTTATCTGAAAAAAAAAGCAATCGTTCCGACAACAATTACCATTATTGATTTGCATTTGTTTGATACTTTGTTTTCTTCACTGACATGAAAACGTGGATTTATACACAAGAGCGATTTGTGCATGGATTCAAAGTTACTCAGTTTAATTCCGGGCGAAGAGTACTTGAGTAACATAAATGTCTGCTAACACAGGCTCCGCTGAGTCGGACGTCAGCGGAGCGTACTCCAAGTCGACTCCAAAAACGCGTGTGCAAACCCAACAATTGAACCGTTCAGAAGAATTGAACTTTGTGGATTTACATTCATACCGACCCCTGCGATAGTACATATGAAACCCCGTGGGCTTCGTAACGTCTACATGTTGCCAAGTTTGTCCGGGGAAAGCTGTCTAACCAGTTACTGCACATGCACGTGCACCACTCAGAGGTGCGGCGACCGCATGCACGAGACCCGTTCAGCTCTCCCTCCACTACGACAAGAGTACCACAGACTCAGCCGTCAGCATTGTACCACGGGCGCACCTGTCAATTAACAAGCGCCAGCAGTAAGTACTGATGTCTACCCTGTCAAGTTGAAATCTACAAAATAGGACCTTAACTTTCAGAAAGTCACCGAAGTCGCCGTAGGAAAACCTAATTGTTGCATCAAAACTTTGCATGTCTCTCGACATATATCGAGCAATGCTGTTGATTGACATGTTGATATGACGAGTTTATGTCCCAGCTTCGCAATGGAACTTCAGTTGGTTCGAGATTAACTGGTGTAGTAATATACTTAGCGTGTTTCCTGAAGCCGTATCTGTCATGAAAGAGGGCGTGTACACTTTGGGTCTGCCACGTTGCTTTCCTGTCCGACCTAGTAGTACTTTTGTGTACACTTCATTGCACTTGGTGTCTGGTAGCTTGACAAACTGGGTCCCAGCCATTGTACAGTACAGATATCCCCATTGTCTGGCTGGAAGAATGTGGCAATACAAACGGTTAAGTTCCACTCCAAAGCACCACAAAAGGGGGCGTGTACACTTTGGGTCTGCAAAGTTTGAGCTTTTTTGTCCCTACCTAACTTTTCTGTACCCTCTTCATTGCACATGGTGTCTAGCTTGGCAAACTGGGTCCCAACCATCGTACACGATTTTATAACATATCGCAAAATGTCAATAATCACCTTTCTTCCAATATACCTCTGCAAAGTTGCCTTCAGTTGTTCTGCAATGTTTTTTTCACCCACTGTGGATCAGGCAGCCCACCACTTCTAGCATTGCACAGGCTAATAGAAGCGTGAAATCACAAACTGTAAGGTACAACTCGTTCAATAGTGAGTAGTGTTACCCGCATTTTATGATTTTGTGCCAGCGACAATGTCTGGCTTGAAGAATGTGGCAACACAAACGATTAATGAGGGTCTGCATCCCCTTTTCCGTTAAGCGTTACGAGCAATTTTAACTTCATCGTTAACCGTTGCCGATCTGCTCTTAAGCTTATTCAACGTCGGTATATTATTCGTGAAGCGTTCTTGGTCGTTAAGTGTTATTTGTTATCCCGAATTCACCGTTAAGCGTTACCAAGAAATTCTTCGTAACCCGTTATACCCACGAAGTCAAACGCTGGATAGAGCCCCTGAAAATGGAGGAAATTGCCTTTCAAAGGGTCCGGATTTCAAAATGTCTCTGAACCTCCTGGTTTTGGGCGCTGAACATAGTGAAAATTTATTGCGAAAGCGTTGCCCTCAAAAACCTTTTCACTCATACAGATTTTAGTGTCAAAGTTAACTTAGTTTTAGGCAAAATGTGCTCCTCGACGCTCACGACGACAGTGTGAAAATATATTGGGGGCGTAGGTCGCCGCCGATAAAATCTTTTTTGTTTACGTAATAGAGTGACATTTGATTTAGCCCTAAAAACGCAGGAAGGGTCCAGATTTTAAGATTTCCCCGGACCTAACTTGCAAAGAGTCGTGCCTTCCGTGGTCGAAATGGTCAAAATATGTCGTGCGGGGTCGGTCTTGCTCTCAGTAACTTGAGCTAGAATTATGTGTGATTTTGATGGAAATGTAATCATTAAGCTTAGCCTGTCAGAAAAAGTTTGCCGAAATGCAGGAAATGGCATTTCAGAGTATCAAGATTTCAAAATTTTCCCGGGGAGCATACCTCCGAACCCACTAGGATTGTTGCGTCACTGGCGCGATGCGTCGCGCCTTCGGCCCTCAATGTGCTGAAATTTTGTCAGTAATACTTCGCTCTTACACCCCCACCACCAAGAAATTTGCTACCGCAAAGAGTTGTTCTGTGGCGGGAATCAGGGAGACAAATTCATAGAGGCAGCGGACATTGTCCCTGACGTCGTTCCTCCGGCTTCTAGGCACCGTTTCCTTCTCACATTGTCATTAGTCAGCTATTCTCACCCGTTGAGGTACCCTAGCCTAGAGTTGCACGAATATGAATGCGTGTCAATTTACCGTTAAGCGTTACCGGGCCTCCTGAATTTACCGTTGAGCGTTACTGCGCCTCCTGCATGTACCGTTAAGCGTTACCAATACCCCCATGCAGACCCTTGTTCATTTCCACAAAAGCACCAAAAAATACTGCAGAAGCATGCGGCCATGTTCGCATCATATTACAAATACCCTGTCGTTCTTAATGTCGTGGATTTTCTTTGGAGAGTTGGCGGTTGTCATTAGTGTCCTCATTGACATGATGGGTGCCTTGAATATGTGGTACACTGACGTATAGCCTATAGGTCAATATGAATATCACATCATAACTCTTTCATAAGCTCCGTTGATGTTGCTTGACATGTTAATATCATGAGTTTATGTCCCGGCGTCGCAGTTGGTTCGAGATTAACTGATGTGGTAATATATTTCAGCTTGTCTGTCATGAAAGGGAGCGTGTACACTTTGGGTCTACCACGTTGGAGCTTTTTGTCCCCACAAAACTTTTGTGTACCAACTTCACTGCACTTGTTGTTTGTTAGCTTGGCAAACTGGGTCTCTGACACTGTACAGATATCTCAATTTCACGATTCACATTTCGCAAAATGACAATGATCAATGCTCTTCGAATATACCTGTGCAAAGTTGATTTGAGTTGTTCTGCAATTTTTCTACAAATTTTTCACCCACTGTGGATCAGGCAGCCCATCCCTTTAGCACTGCACATGTTAGTAGAAGCGTGAAATCGCAAACTGTAAGGCACAACTCATTCAATACATGTGGTGAGTAGTGACACCTGCATTTTATGATTGTGTACCAGGGACAATGTCTGGAAGAATGTGGCAACACAAACGGTTAATTTCCGCTCCAAAGCACCATGAAAGGGGCGTGTACACTTTAGTTCTGACTGACACATTGGAACTTTTTGTCCCTACCTAACTTTTGTGTATCCGCTTCATTGCATAAAATCACAAGCTGTAAGGTACAGCTCGTTCAATAGTGACACCCGCATTTTATGATTTTTGTCAAAGACAATGTCTGACTGGAAGAATGTGACAACACAAACGGTTAAGTTCCGCTCCAAAGCACCATGAAAGGGGCGTGTACACTTTAGGTCTGACTGACACATTGGAACTTTTTGTCCCTACCTAACTTTTGTGTATCCGCTTCATTGCATAAAATCACAAGCTGTAAGGTACAGCTCGTTCAATAGTGACACCCGCATTTTATGATTTTTGTCAAAGACAATGTCTGACTGGAAGAATGTGACAACACAAACGGTTAAGTTCCACTCCAAAGCACCATGAAAGGGGCGTGTACACTTTTGGTCTGCTACGTTGAAGGTTTTTGTCTTCACCTAACTTAGTGTGCCCACTTCATTGCACTTGGTGTCTGGTAGCTTGGCAAACTGGGTCCGAGCCAGATATCCCCATTTCGCCAAATGTCAACCAATTATCAACGCTCTTTGGTATCCCTGCGCAAAGTGTCTTGTGTTGTTTTGTAGTGTTGGTTTTGTCCCCACACAATATGGATTAGACAGCACATTCTCTTAAGCATTACACAGGTTAATAGAAGCACAAACTGTATGGTACAGCTCGTTCAATAGTGACACCCGCATTTTATGATGTTGTGTCAGGGGCAATGTCCTGGGAGAACGTTGTAACACAAACGGTTAATCTCCACTCCAAAGCACCACAAAATACAGCAGAAATACAACAGTGAGTAAGTTATGGCATACGACCATCACATCAGAACATAAATGTCCTGTCGTTCTTAATGTCGAGGATTTTATTTGGAGAGTTGGCGGTTGTCAGAAGTGTCCTCGTTGACACGGTGGGCACATTTAAGATGTGGTACCCTGGGCGCATTCTCTAAATGGTAGCACGAATATCACATCTTGACTTTTTCACAATTTTCGCTGCTGTTGCCTGGCATGTGGATATCACGAGTTTATGTCCCGGCGACGCAATGGAACTTCAGTTGGTTCGACATTAACTGGTGTAGTAATATATTTCAGCGTATTGCCTGAAGCCATGTCTGCCATGAAAGGGGGCGTGTACAGTTCGGGTCTGCCGCGTTGGAGCTTTTTGTCTCCACCTAACTTTTGTCTCCACTTGGTGTCTAGTAGCTTGACAATTGGCTCTAGACTATTGTATAGATATCACCATTTAACGATTCACATTCCTTGTAGGTCACAGGACGGAAGAGAAGAAGCCGACAGGCAGGCAGGCATCAGTGGCGAGATGGAGGCAGATAAAGGTATGGATCTCTGAAATGAGTGGTTCAGTTCTAATAGAATGCGTGTTAATCTTCTTCTTATTTATCTATTTATTCATTGCACACTAATTTCAAGGAAACAAACGTATGTACAACGTGTGAGAAGGTACAAAAATGTCTGTAGCTAGTTTTTACGACAAATATATGTTAGACATAGGGCTGGGTATCAGTACAGCGTACCGGTACAAAACCCGTTTTTCTTATTGGACTGGTCCAGAAAAACCGGACCTGAAAAAATTAGGTGGACCGGATGTTGGACTGATTAGAAAATTGATAGATTATTTCATCAGGCATTTACACGTTTTGGCGCTTGCAGGTGGAAGAAAATAACAAAAGAGTGAAGTAGAGTAGAGTTTATAGTAATTTCTACCAAGTTTTACAGCCAATCGTACAGGTGCAGTTAGCGTTGTAGGATTTTAAAAAGCCAGAAAAAATACTCCACCAAAAAATGGTTCAAAAATACTTCACCAAACAGTTTTTTTTTGTAGTGAAATGGACCATTAGTATGAGTCATACTGAATCAGGTCCAGGTTCAGGTCCGGACCTGGACCTGATCCTCTGGACCTGAACCGGACCTGGACCTGAATTTTCTGTACCGGTACCCAGCCCTAGTTAGACATGTTAATAGGATGGGTAAAAAAATCTGACTATCCGGTTGTTGGTCCAGAAACTGACCTTCACAGGTATGTAGGCGTAACTTCATCCCAGTACTCGTATTCAATAACTCTATGCCGTCATGGAACATTGTATTGCCACTTTACAGATGTGACAAGCGAGGTCGTCTACCGGCAAATAGTACCTATGTCGGCAGAAGCTTTCTGGAATGCCACTTTCAAGGACAACAATGCGATGATGGCAAACATGGACATCTTTGAAGACATACGGATTACGAACGGTAAAGGTGCTAATTCATGTGAGATAAAGCTCGTTCTATGAGAAACTTAATACATGGGCTTAAAATTCATTATCTAATTGAAGATAATTTCAGCACATGTACAATGGCTCAAGCAGTAGTGACATGTCCCTTTTCTATCAATGTCTAGAATCGCCAATTCAAGAGAAATATGGCAAAACAGTCATCTTATTATGATCATGAAATGTGACATGTTGCAGTCCATGGGTGTACATCTAAATGGGACTGCTCCGGTGACCATCGCAAGTAAGCATGGACGACACATTTATTGCAATTGACCAACATTTCAGTGTCGCCTGGTGGACTTGGCGAGGATGTAGGAACCTCTGTCTCGTACTACCTCGATCTGGGAGGAGAAGAGAAAACCAAGATGGCGAAGGTTATAACTGGGAAGGACGATAGCCAGAGGACGTTTACGCTTGAGCACGTACCAAACTTTGTCGTCAAAAACTTCCAGGCAGTCAATAAGGTTATACCTTCTATTCTCTCTTTAGCATTGGCATTGTCGATTAAGGCTGTAAATGACCTCTAGGAAGACCTCAACCGTAAGACTTACGTGATTTTTCAAACAAAGCAGGAAGAATTGTGCATGAACGTTATATTCAATTTGATCTCTTGTGTCTCTTGTGTAATTTAAGAGTACGTACATTGAAAATGTGGCAACCGCCTGACTAATTGTTTTAATAACCTATTCACCATGTAGATCATTGAATTGGACCAAGACCAAGCATTATGGGAGCTCAAGATAACACTATCCTTCTTCAACGAGGAGATCAAGGAGAGGATGGTACCCCTCATGAGCGGAAGAGCGGTGCCTGTCATAATGGACGAAATCATGGATGTCGCAGCAAGAAAGAACGGAGGACAACATCAGATGGAGTTCGACATCAACTGCGGAACTGAAACGTTTTGGAAGATTCTGAGTAACATCCATGACGTCTCCTGGCTCCCAAATACCACCTGTGAGTCCACATTTATTGCCTGAACGACAAATCATTTTGTTGGGCTATCCTGCTTGCTCTTAATGCCAGTCGAGTTGTGAGCGGACTGGGAGTTCGTGAAAAGAAACTTCTTTCAAAATGCAATTGCATAGGCAACTAAAAGAGAATTCATAATTGTGCATACGAGTCATATAGAAGTAAGCATTTTAAGCAATATAGATGTGATATGCAAGTAAAGCTTGATGTAAAGATTTCTGGAGTTACTATTAATATTGCTTGGCGAAGGTATGGGGTCATCGAATTCTTGTTAATTAGAATGTTTTACAAATAATTGAAAATGACAACTCATATCACAGACCATTCTTGGAGGTCCGTGTTATTGATACTTAGAAATGACCTCTTGTCACTAATCATGTAGAGTATTTCTTCCCTTTGACAAATCTTCTTGGTCTTAGAGAGTCATTCAAATGTACACCATCTTGTCTTTAGTGGTAAAAGTGGACGAAAAAAGCCGGAAGAGGACGATAGAAGTGCAGGGTAACAAGCAAGGTGAGGAAGAGCTGGTGTTAGTGGACCATGGAGATAACACCTTCATCTCGGCCATCCAAGATGCCAACGTGACTGGAGTACAGTACTTAAGGACAAAGGTTTGTGCGTCCACATCCAATGGTGGTGGTGATGAGGTCAACATTATATGTAATTGTTATTTGAAGCATTTCCCTTGCAGCTTTTATAGTAATTAAGACTTCCCGAATGTTTCAGATTGTGCTTGAAGCCGTCAACCCTTACGTTACCCGTCTGAAGTACCAAAGCACCTTCCTACCGGAAACAGGCCAAGGGTCAGTCGAACGTCTCATGGATGTCAGAGCTACGTTCCTGAAGGGGAACTACTGCATTCATGAACCACAAGCAATCACCAGGGCTCCTACGTTTGACGAAGTCTGGAACAGGTGATTTCATGTGTACAAATGACGGTCTGCCGGGATTTTCTGCGTCCCTTTTTGACACTAACACTTAAGGTCTATGTTAAAAAACACTAACCACGTCATGCCTCCATGTTTCTGCCCGACAGACGAGGAAAGCACACGGTGACAGTCCGCGGGATAGTGCCGGAGCCTGTGGGGGAGGTCTGGGAGGCGTTCAGTCCTTTTGGTCCGGTGGGTACACGCAACGGTTTTCTATTCTGATTTCGAAATTCAAGTTTCATCAGGTATATACCGTGATAATGTTAAGAGTGACTGACAGTAATATCATCTCATCGACTGTGATTATAAACCATGTTGTGTCTGGAGGCCCTACAAATCCGTACAAAGATGTCGTGATAGCATTGTTTGGGACCTGTACTTGCAAAACAAGTAGCTGCAAATAAGTAACAGGAAAAAGGCGTATTGTATAACGTCAACATGTGAACCGTAGGAAAATGTACGACAGTATCAACTACGTTGTCTTAAAAATGGATTTCTTACCTCTATTGGACGTTAACTATCAGGAGAGCTTGCAGTTCTGGCCACAGATCAAATCCCTGGTTCTGGAGGAGCCTGGTAAGGACGAGGTGGGGTGTGTCCGGACGGTTCGCTACGACAACACCTCCAGGAAGGAACGGCTAGAGGAGCGGGATGACATCAAACACGTCATGGTCAGATGTGCTTTTGTTTCATTGTCGTTTGTTTACTTCAATGCTGGATTTCAGCATAACTTTGTTGGGAAAATTCATCTGAAGTACGCCACTTCATGTATCATTTATCTATTCCTACATGATAGGTCTACTCCTTGTTACCGGGCACAATGCATCCAAACATCTTCAAGACATACAGCGAGGTTACTTTGGTGACCATGGAAGAAGGTAAGACATTGCACACTTGTAGGTTTGATTGCAGCATTTAATGAAAAGTCACACATGATTAATGAAAATAAAGCACTTTGGTGTTTTGTACTTGTTTGACGGAGGCAGTAGTGGTGAGGGGGTACAGCCAGAGGGTCAAACAAACTGACTTGTGTAAGAGGGAACTGCAACATCATAAGTCTCTATTGAGAGGCGAGTCATATATTGTGGGATGGGTTAAGATTGATGTATTATGCACAATAGTTTAGGACAAAACAAGTTGACACATGGTAAACAGCTTAACAGTTGGTTATGAGCTGTGACAAATGGCATGTGACATATGGGGAAATGGCTATAATTGGTGGATCATGTACAAGAATCTAAGATAGAATATTACTCAGCACAGTTTCATATGTCCAGTCTACCAATGTCAGCATTAAGTGGGCATTGTACTTACTCGGGTTTCTCCTTCAGTTCTGAGCTCTGACGGGCACTATGCAACTGAAGTGAAGTTTGAGTGCTTCCTGGATGGCAAGCCCAGGTATCCCCTCAGCATAAAAAGGAGTCTCGTCTCGGAAACAGCCTTTAACAGGGCGTCATCAAGAACCTGAAGGGCCACATGGAGTTAGAGGTTGGAAAGCTGAAGGTGACTCTACAGAGGGCATTCAATCTGAAGGATGTTGGCACAGAAGGTATTACATAGCATAGTTTCTGTTGCTTTAACATTGAGAAAGTTGAGAAAAAAATCACGTTTTTATGATCGAAAATTTGTCGACTAACTTTAGATGCATCAGTACAAAATGTATCTATCAGCCATCTGATGCATTTTGGCAGCAATCGTTACAATAAAAACTAATGTGCACAAATGCTGTGTTTCATTTGTGCTTTGGATATAGCTTAAACTCTTTAAGACCACCATAGGACAACCTCATACTTACTTGATGTTTATGGCTCTTTCAGATGATCCCTGTCCTGACCCATATGTTGTCATACTGGTCAACGATGCAGCAAAACCTGAAGTGTCCAACGTGTGCACCGATATGCAGACACCCATCTGGAATCAACAGTTTGTCTTCCCTCTCCACCACACCAGCCAGACCTTGTACTTCACCATCATGTAAACACACTTTCTTACATGCAAGTTACTCTGCCTTGCTATGAAACCTAAACTTTCCACAAAAGATGATTGTGTAAGGTACAGAATTATGTAGTTAATCTCTTAGTTTGTTATTGAAATGACCATAATTATCATTAGGGACAAGAACTACGATGGGACTCCAGATACAGTGATGGGGACTGCAGAAGTGGACATATCTACCCTGCAGTCAGGAGAGGAGACACAGCTGGACCTACCTGTAGATGAAGGGGGGACACTGAAGGTCACCATGCTGTTGGCCATGTATAACCAGCCACTGTCGCCACAAGGACAAGTCATGAATTTCAAGAAGATGTGGAACAACCTGTTGGGGGAGCTGCAAGCCATTGCTGCTGAGCTGGGGCAAGTTCTGCAAAACTTTGCTCATGGTGGTGAGTAGCCAAATGCAAATTTAATTTCTCTCAGTACATTCTTATCTTATGCTATGTTTTTGTATCAACTCCACTTCGTGTACATTTTCAGTTTTTCTTTTCTTCCGTGGAACTGCAAATGTCAGTACCCTCTGATCTTATGCTGTTTTCTATTAAGTCCGGGCCACTTTGTGAATGTTTCAAGTTTTTTCCTTTCTTCCATGGAACAGCAAATGTAATGACATTCTAGGAAAAAATGTTGACCTGCACCCCTGGACTTTCTTCTTTAACAAAGGCAACACATACAAGATGGTCACCCACAGGAATCTGAAGTCAAATCCTGGCCTCAACCTCAAAAGCCTGCCTGGCTTTGCAGAGGGCCTTCCAGTTGGGCAGTTCCCTCACGCAGACAAGGTCGCAAGAGCTGTTGGACGACTTATGACGTTTGTTTCACAGCAGGTGATTTGAGTTTGATTAGAAATATTCCCCTGTCAGACGCTTAAGTTTAGGTGCTCATGAAATGTGCTGATACAGGTAATGAATAATAATGTATCAGCACACATAATGGCTCACATCAAAACTATTAAAATGTAGTTGTTTCATTGGCATATCTGTGCTCTATGTACGAATATACTGTTGACATTACAACTTACAAATAGTATTGGTATTATATAGCACCAGAACATCACATAGGAATAGCCTTTCTCTTTATGACATCTTTCCCACTTCTCAGAAAGCGTGATTACGTTTGTTAAAAAACTTGTTTTTTCCCATTAGGCTGGGATCGTACTTCGCTGGAAGGCTGAGCTCCAGGAAGGTAACCAGTGGGGCCTGTACGAGTCGTTCTTTGGAAACATCCTGCCGACTCCCACAAAGATCATTGCAAGTTGGAAGGATGACACAGAGTTTATCCGGCAGTATATACAAGGTTAGTTAATTGTGTATAATGCTCCATAGCAGCCTTTCATGGGTTTAATAGTGCCTCCAATGCAATTGTTAGAGATAGCTTGCCTGTCATTGTACCACAATAATGCATTGGATATACAAGTCATGTGATTACAGTGCTATCCAGCAGCACATTATCATTGATTATGTGAAATTTCTTGGGCCTTTGCTGATAGCTGCAATGAAAAAATATATCACTTACTTAAAGTGGCCTTTACTTCCTACATGTCATGTTTGCATATGAAGAGATTGTAATGTTAAATGTCCTCCTTACTTATATATGCCCCCTTCCCTGTTACAGGACTGAACCCAGTGATGCTGAGAGTGTGCCAGTCAGTTCAGGAGATTCCCTTTGCTATGCTGTCACTGAAGGGGCAGGGCAAGACCGTCATAGAACTGATCAGTGAGAGACGACTCTTCATTGTGGACTACAACATGCTGAGAAGTAAGCTGCCACTTTTCAGTTATACAACAAATACAATGTATACATTGAAGTTGATAGACTATGACTTTGTGACAGGCTAACGTTTCAAGAAACGAAATACTGTGCTGTCTTCAAGTGCTTCATCTGTGCACCAGAATAAAGTTTCTTTACATGCTGCCTCTGAACATTTGAACTGGCTGTCACTGTGTTTGATCAAATGAATCCATGTTTCTGATTAGGCCATGTTGATTTGATTATATGGATGACATCCGCGCTCGCACCAATTTTCGGCCGTTTCCAAAAAAAAAAAAAAGTTTTCGACCACACAATACATTGTGCAAAGCAGCTGTGAAATGAGCAGAAATATTCTGTAGATTGAAAAAAAAGTATCAGAAAACAGATAACTTATGCCATAGAATGCCAAAATAAGTCAAAGAATAAGATGTGAAAGGACAAAGAAAAAATCTATTGTTGGTAGGGGAGGTACCAGTACAGAAAATTCAGGTCCAGAGGATCATTTCCAGATCCAGACCTGAACCTGATTGTCTGTGGAAACTTGGTGGAAGGTAATTGGTCAATTTTTCTACAAAGGAATCTGTTTGGTGGATTATTGGACTCCCACTGGCATTTTAAAATCCCAACTCCATGTAATAAAGGCTAACTGTCTCTGTACCTTTGACTGTAGAAACTCGGTACAATTGACTATAAACTCAAATTGACTTCGCTCTTGTTGTCTTCTTGGCCCCCGGTAAGATCCCAAATGCCTGTCGACATAGTGTGTCCATTTTGTAATTGGCGAAACCTGTTCCTCTGATTTTTTTTTCAATTCTGTTTTTTTCGGATTGGTCCTAGATGAAAAAAATGTTTTGCACCCGTATGATGTACTGGTCCCTACACCTCACTGTTGGTATACCATATGTGTGTTTAGTCCTATGATCAAACTTCCTGGCCACTTTGATTTCATACTGAAGACAACTTTTTTGGGGGGCCAAACTTTTTTTTTATTCGCTCGCTCGCATCAGTTTTGGAGTTCCCAGAGGATGTCATCCATATAATCAAATCAACATGGCCTTAATTACTTTGATTAATCTTATTTGCAGAGATCCCCCTACAAAAAGGGAAATACTTCTATGCGCCCACCGTCCTGATGTACAGGGAGATACTCGAGGATGGGAAGTCTCGCCTCAGCATCATGGGAATCCAGCTGGATACCAGGAAAGGTAGGAAGGACGATATACAGTTACTGTAGTTACAACATAATACTACACAGAAGTGATGCACTTTTCCCTCAAATATATTGATATACTTCTAATGTGACTGTCTTGTTCGTATTTCAAAACATACGTGTTCTTTTAGCGAGAAACCAGGTATACACCCCAGAATATGGAAAGTCACACCCCAACAAGTACCTGTTTGCCAAGATGCACGTGACCTGTGCCGACGCCCAGTACCACAACTTCCTGTCCCACCTACTGCTGACCCATCTCGCCATGGAGCCGATCGTGGTCGCTGCCAACCACTGCCTGAGTGCCGACCACCCCATCCTCTGCCTGCTCAAGCCACACTTCAAGGACACCATCGCCATCAACTTCCTGGCCCGTCACACCCTGATATCACGCATACTTCCCGTGACTGATCCCGAGTTCTCCGTGGGAACGGGTGGGGGGCTCATGATGTGTGTGCTGAGATGGAAACAATACAACTTCATGAAGGAAAGGTAAACAGAAGGGCAATGTTTTTCTGTGTCTCGTTTCTCCCACAGAACAGGTATTAATTTAATATGACTATTGTAGGGATGTATTCCTGGACTTTCCAGACAGTATATTGCATTATTATAGTTTTTCTAAACTGAATACCATGATACTTTGCTGAATATGACACTGTAACCTGTGTTACTTGGAATTCATTCATTTGTTGGGTTTATTTATCAAATATAACGTTATGTATGTAAAAATCTTACCAGTTTTCCCGAGCAACTGAAGAAGCGCGGGTTTGATGAAGATCGCTCGGACGGCCTGGAGGATTACTACTACAGGGACGATGGGATGGAGCTGTGGAACATTCTGAAGAAGTACGTCACCTCTGCAGTGGAGGAGTCCTACAAGACTGATCAGGAGGTTGACGGTGACAAGGGTATGGAAGTCTACTCATGTACACTTATATATGAAAGCAAACAACATGTATCTCTAAGTAACACTTTTGTTTAATATCTCTATGCAGCAGATCAAGGTCAACTTATCATATTGCTGCATGTTAATTTGTTGAGTAAAGCAACTAAATGAGCATATTCAACAAGGTGGAAATGCTCTAGTTTTCTTTACCCCCTGAAATAACACGTCAAAACATCAAAATCAATTTGTATGACAACCACTTTTTTGTTCATCAGAGCTTCAGGCGTTTTCAAAGATGACATGCATGGATGGACAGGTGCATGGCTTCCCTTACTACATTGACTCAAAGGGTTTGCTTCAAGTAAGTATGTCAAAATGTTACAGTATTGTAGCTTCGTCATATCATATTCCATCTTTTTGTTGTGTAATCAATAAAAGACGTTGCATTGTCAGAAGTACATGTATAGTATGATATGATCATTCTATGATACATTGTACTAATGTGCCTCTTAAACCAATGTTGAGTTTTGAACTGATGAGGGCAGGGATAAGTCAACACAAATGGATAAAAAAATTTACCTTGGCTGTGAATAGTTATACTTAGGCAGTCTTCACCTTTAGTTTCCATGTTCTATATTCCCTTATTTTCTTTAGTAGTAGACATTGTAAAGAGAAGAATTGTTACAAATTGTGCTCTCTCCCTCATACCTCAGGAAGTACTCACCAACATCATCTTCAACATGAGTGCACAGCATGCTGCTGTCAACTTTCCCCAGTGGGACTATGGTGGATATCTCCCCAACAGGTGCTAAACTTTCATTCCTGTCGTTAATACACTATTAAATCACTGCAGTAGCAACTCTTTTGTGATTATGTGGAGCAAAGCTTTTGTTGATGGAGCCGTGATGTTTTGATAAGAACCAAGATTTTTTTTCAAACACTAATTTCAGGCATTTTTAACAATTAACTTCATGAAAAGATTGTAAGTCAAACCTTTCACCAAAAAAGTTCCTTCGTAGTCAACAAGCTCGAAACAGAGATTCCCAACTTACTTAAACTGGGATACATTCAGTCCTGGTAAGTTTGACCACTACAATATAGAGGTGATGCTTCTTTGATTCTCGCTTATCCGATCTGGTCTGCCAACATTACAGTTTTCGGAAAATACAAAAAAAGGAATGTTTGCGATACATGTACAGTATTTGGTTATGTGGCCAAGGAAATGTGTGTAGAATAGCTAGGTTTTGGGTAGATGAGTAAGCTCAGTTTTGATATTCACTGCTTAAAAAATTAGAACACATCCCTAATACAACATACTGGGTTGTGTTTTCATGTACTGTCATGCTCCAGGCCTGAAATGCTGAAGAAGCCCATGCCAGACACCAAGGGAGACATGACAGAAAAAGACCTGGTTGACGCTCTGCCTGGACCATCCCTACAACTCTGCAAATCCTGCTGAAGTATGCCTTGACCATGCCGTCACTGACCACTCTTACAAAGGTAATCAACTTGTGTATCAATGTTTAAAATTTGTATAATTGTGCTCCTTTTTTCCCATATGCCAGATTCAACCAACAGTTTCATCAGGTTGGTAAATCATTGAATTACCTTAGGAATGTGACAGGCAGATTCAAGTTTGCAACTTTCAAACAGAAATGGATTTTGATACATTTGTATATTTGATTTGCACTTTAGCTGACATCAGAACAAACTGGTCACAAGTTTGGGAAGGCCCATGCAGAGCTGCAGGATGACCTCAAGAAGCAGTCTGAGAACATCAAGGAGCGCAACAAACGCCTGGCAGAAGAGGACAAGTTCACCTACTCGTACCTGGATCCTGAGAATGTTCCTATGAGTATTGACATCTAGTTTGATATCTAGATGCTATCAGACAAGTCATACCGTACATGCTGGATTGATACAACCTGTGGCTGTTAGTTATGAGAGGAGTCAAAAAGTAATCATTATGTCACTGGCTGTATAACAAGGTAATTTTTTTCATTGACTGACTTGAAATTTGGCACAAATGTAAAGAAACATATCATTGACTTCAAAAGAGTGACTGCTCATCTTGAAATCAACTCAGTCTCCCATAAAAATCTGAATGACCAATTGAGATATTTCAGTCTCAAGAAGATATACCATGTACATTGTATGTGCCTTAAGTTTACATCTGTGACAAGTTCATCTCCTTTTATGAAAAATGAGCATCACTTTTTGACACCCCCTTATATCTAGGGATTGGACAATTAATCATGGGCAATCACTCAATCCAGAATTAAACTGCAAATAAAATGAATTATGATTGAACAATTATTTCATGGAACATAAGCTAGAAAAATTAAACTCAGTAATGACATATTTGTGACAAAAATTAGGACTTTTTGGTGGTTTTGTTGACGGAGAACCTTTTAACTTTCCTCAATCTTTGGACCACAATTGATTGACAGTCTCTAGACAGTACAGCATATTGTATCACCTGGTGCCACAGTACTTTTCCTAAATAGAGTGGATAGTTTCATGACAATCTTTTATAACCGATGGTGACAAGATGTTTTAAAGAAGATAGAATAATGGTCAGCAGAGTGAAGAAGGTGGGAAAGGGTGGTGATGTGTGGCTTGGATCAAAATATGATCACTTTTAATATGCACCATACAAGCATTTATTTAGTAAAAATGGATATTATGGGATAATGTGTTGGAATATAAGCAAAATAACCAAGCAAGTTTATGAGTTGAGTGAAATCACCTGGTGTCAAACATTCAAATCTGGTTTGAATAAAATGGTAAAAAATGTCAACTGTTTTCTGTCTTGATTACAAGAACACCCACCTGCCTAAATTGACACATTCAATATCTAAAGGATAATATACACATCACAAAAAATTTTAAGAGTTTGCTACTTTTGGGGAGCTTTCATCAACATGACCATCAGTAATTGAAAGTTTGAACTGTATTGTAGCCTATGCTACAATGACCAACAAAACACTGAAATTCTTATACAATAAAAACAAAGATCATTGCAGCACAATATTCCTTTATTGGAAAAGATACACATCTTGCACAAATAAGACCATTGTTGGCTGTTATGGCTCTTTTTCTCTAATGAGTTTATTCTTTACTCTTCTTGTAATAAACAATCCATATTGTCTGCCAAGACACAAAGGAGACAACGTCAAATAAGATGAAAGCGAAGAATCATCGCAGCTCATTAACAGAGGTCAACCCACTTGTAAGGGAAATCTAAATGTGCCCACTCACAGTCACATAAATGAGCATTACTATATTTGGCAATATCTCACGTACCTGTACACGGTGTACATGTACATGTAACCCTTTTATGCTGTCACAGTTATGCCATTGTGTTTCTTTTCCTTCTTACTTGTACCTTGCTAAATATGTCTGGTGACATTGTATAGAATTAGATAAATAAAACTACTCTGATTAAACACTCTGACAGATGATCTGTTTCAAGTTCCTTAGTTCCAAAATAAAACAACCAGTTGATGAATAACTAAACTCTACAAATAACATTGACTACAACATTCAAAATACGCATGAGACAGTATACCAAGAAACACAATCAAAAATCACACCCGATAGTCGTACAAAACTGTTCAACACAGACAAGTACACATAACAGCTAGGTAAACAACAGTGCAGCCTTGGGACTTGCTCTGCAATGTCTGCCATCATCTCTTAGTGTAACCATGGTTACTTATCATACTACTTCCCCTGCCTTCCCAACATCTGATGTCTTCTGGGCCTGGGAGGAAACAGATATCATTAGAGGTTGGGCTGAACAGCATCTTGGCACGCCTAGATATAGCATATACATCACAATATGACCAGGAGACCAAGGGACTAAGGTAAAGTTAGGTAAGTATGATCTATATATGATGTCAAAATGTATACAAGGTACTGGACTACAATGATGCATGGTGGTGGCAAGATGGCAACATCACAACCTATGACTAACTGACACCATTCCAACCACCTTTTTTCATGAATTCTGGCTTCAAATGTCCCTGATATATCAATGTGTTGCAGGTTTACAGATATCTTCCTAAAATTATCAACTCAGTGAAAATGTTTGTGTTGTAACTTCAAAATGCTTGAAAACATTACTAGGATTAGCAATACATTAATCATACGTCATAATTGTACTTACATAGATGGGAACTATCAATTTCAGTCTTGAGCAATTTTTATATTTCAGCCATACCATAGGTATGGTGATTATATTTCAGCCATACCATAGGTATGGTGAAATATATTGTATTCGTAATGTTTCTTTCTTTCTTTCTTTCTTTCTCCTGTCAAATCTTCAGAACACGGTATCTCCCTTGTTCCTCAACCGAATGACTTGAAATTTGGCACAAGGGTAGAGTGGGCCAATACCCTCAGACGTTTTTTTCATTTTTTCCATATCTGTCTCTTAAATGATTTTATTAAGGTTTTTTGGTCATCTTAAGACCAAAACTGTATATTTGGGCCCCCTGTACCCTGGTATTATAACCGAATGAGCTGAAATTTGGTACAGATGTGCCTTGATAAGTCCCCCATATAGATTCAATATCAGTTTTGGTGTACAGTATAACAAAATACTTATTTTTGCGATTTTTTGGTCATTTTTTTTACCAAAAAAGGACACTTTTGGCTCCTGTACCTTGGTTTTAGAACCGGATGACCTGAAATTTAGTATAGGAGTGCCCTAGACATATGCACACATGGATTCAATAACACTTGAGGCATATGGTACAATAAAATGCTCATTTTTGCGATTATTTGGCCATTTTATGACCAAAAAGTACACTTTTGGCTCTTGTGCTCTGGTTTTAAAACCAAATGACCTAAATTTTGGTAAAGGGGTGCACTAGATATTTATTCAAATGACACATGTATAATTTTTATCATAGACTACGTCAAAATGATATATTTGGGGATTTTTTTGTCATTTTCCAATAGCCAGAGGGGTCAATGACCTTAAGGTCGTTGACCCCCAGCTGCAGATTGCACCTACTGGCATATATGTCTATTTAATCTAATTAGATAGGTAACCAATCACTTAGCCTGAATCTATATCCTAAAGAGGGGGGTGGCAGCCAATCAGCGAGCCCGGTGTTATCTGGAAGAGTCCATTCTTACACGGAGGGGTTCATTTTTTTTTAAATTCATCATTGGACTGGTGAAGTCTTTCAGTGGATGCATTTTTGGACAGGTCTATTTTGCAATTTTACAGAATGTGTGCTGGAAGAGTCTATTCTCGCACGGAGGGGGGATTTTTCAAAATTCATATTTTGGACTTTGGTGACTTCTAGTTTGTCAAAGTCTTTCAGTAGGGTTATTTTTGGACTGGTCTAATTTGCAATTTTACATGGGTGTTCTGGAAGAGTCCATTCTTGCATAGAGGGGGCTTTTTTTAAAAATCCATTTTTTGGACTTCAGTGATTATGTCAAAGTCCTATTTTAGCGGATGTATTTTTGGACTGCTCTACTTTACATGGAAGAGTCCATTTTTTGCACACGGAAGGGGGATTTTTTCAAATTCAGTTTTGAACGGGTGATGATTCAAAATTCAATTTTAGTGGAACTGGTCTATTATACCTTTTTATGCACTGGGACCTTTTTTGCTAAATTCAATTTTGGATTTGGTTTCTTATTCAAAAGGCCAAGGTTTCAGTGGGAGTATTTCTTGACTGGTCTATTGTGCAAATTCACATAGGGTGCACTGGAGTCCATTCTTGAACTCATTTTTGGGTTAAACCGTCATTAGTAAAAGTGATTTTTCAAATGGGTGATTTTGAAATAGCCTATTGTTGCATGGGGAGGGAGATGGCTGAAATATGCTGTATTTGCTCTCAAGCAAATGTCGGCCTTTCTAGTTAGCTTTATGAAGTTATTGCAATAGACAAGAATGATATACTCACAGCACAAGTTCCACGTTGTCAATAGCCCACTGGTCATGCCCCTTCCCATCATGCTCTGGCTGCCACCAACGGAAAACCGTGGCACGCGTTCTGGCAGGCTGTGGTATGTTGTACGAGACTCGCTGTGGCCGCATGAACTCTGCCGGGTCATGTGACTTAATGAGGTACCAGTCTATACCGTTGTTAGTGCTGTATTGGAGAACTACTGCCTTGTTTGGTGCTTGGGCAGAGTTGAGGTTGATGTTACATGTAGAGGTCTGGGCTCGACTGCCAATTTGTAGTACAAACATGATCTTGCTGTGAACATGATAAAGAGTTTGTTACCATGATTAAAGCCTTTGTGTTAAAATTATTCTGAATGATGTCCTATGGCCATGCTTTTGCACACTATTAGTCAATGGATAAATAATTTGCCACAGGAGTTGGGTGGAGAAATGTAAATGTAACCATCACTGTAGGCTCACTCCTCTATTTTTGCCACTCTACTATTCAAAATCCCTATGGAAAGGCTGGTGGAGGCCTGGTCTTAACAGGTTTGGTAATGAAATGAGGAAAGTTCAGATAAAGTAGAGCTTATTTGCAAGTTAAGACAAACGACTTAATACCTGGACTTTGTTGTGTCCAGTTCCACCGATCGTACCTCCCTGACCCCACAGCCATCGAAGTACAAAGACTTTCCCTGTCCGAATGGGCGAAGAGAACCACAGCCCAGCCCGATGGCTCCACCACGGACATGAGACCACTTGGTTATCGATGTCCCAGTCTCAAAACCTTCCTTCAAATAGTTAGACACTTTGTTTGCAGTTGGTTCACATCTCTCACCTGACATGATAGGCAAGAACAGGGACAATTAGTTACATAAATTGTTCATCTTATTCAAGTTATTGTCACTACAATAAAGAGCAAAAAATAAAACATGTGAAATTTGTCATTGATGGTCATATCAGACAATGCCAGTTGTAACTGATGCTGAATCAGATGAAGCCCTACCTTGGTACCCATCGTCACAAGCACACCTGCCCCCCTCCCCACAGTGCCCATGGCCGCCACACAGGTTCTCATCACAAGCCTCGCCCACGTAGACATCATCAATGGCCCACTGTGGGGCCAGCTGGAGGTTAGAGGTCAACTGAGCCCAGCGGAATTGAGTCATACTGAAAAGGATGTAATCAGAATCATTTCACAAAAACATAAATGCACCTGTACATGTGAAAGAAAAGGCTGCCTTCCAAAAGTATTGGTATGAAAACATGTATGTATTCTTCAGCAAAGAACTGTTCTATTTCTTTGGGACAAAAGCAGCTATACAGTGTGACTGACCTTGATATGACCTTGTCAGGAAGGCGGATGGTGACTCGTGTCCATGCCCCAAAGTCATCGGCAGAAAACTTGCTCTGTCCGTGGTAGTGATAGGGGATGCAGTCGATGGAGTTGTCATTGGCTGGGAGACACTCGCTGAGGACCGGCTCCCAGTGTCTGTACTGGGGATCTGTGGAGAACTCCAGCAGCACAGGGAGGCTGGAGGCACAGCTGTCTTCATCACTCATCCCACAGCCAACAACAATCTAGCAGGTTCAAGGAAAATGTCAACATCATCACCACTCCTACGTTAATGAAGGTTAGACATCCAGGTAAGCAATATTCAAATACAATTCAATCTCTACAACTGGATAAAAAACGGATATTGACTTCCGGACGTTTCGAGTGACATCCATCACTCTTCTTCAGCAAAAGCAGAATGAACTAGTCAGAACAATTCAATACCAGTACAGCTAACTAGAAAAACTGGTTTAACCACTAAATCGTTAGGATCATATGCAAAAGGTTACACAAATGTAAATCATGTTAGACAGAAGTTGGTCCATCCAAAGGACCGTGTACAAAAAGGCACCAAGTCTGACGTCATCTACAGACTTAAGTGTGAAGGTCCACAGTGCAACGACACCTACATTGGAGAAACCAGTCAACCACTGAAGGCAAGGTACAAACAACACTGCAGGGCTACAGCAAGTGGATACTCTTCTGCCATCTACCACCACACTCAGCTACACCAAGGACATTCCTTCAGACTGGATACTACAGACATTCTTGACCGCGAACCACGGTGGTACGAACGGGGTGTCAAGGAGGCCATTTACGAGCGGATCTACAACCCCACCTTAAACCGGAAGGGAGGACTGCGCGTAGAACTTTCCAGTACATGGGACCCCGCCTTGCACCACAAAGGACAATAGTTTTTTCCTATGGTATTGTCTGACCATAGGAACTTAATCCTAACATGATTTACATTTGTGTAACCTTTTGCATATGATCCTAACAATTTAGTGGTTAAACCAGTTTTTCTAGTTAGCTGTACTGGTATTGAATTGTTCTGACTAGTTCATTCTGCTTTTGCTGAAGAAGAGTGATGGATGTCATTCGAAACGTCCGGAAGTAAATATCCGTTTTTTATCCAGTTGTAGAGATTGAATTGTATTTGAACATCGCCACTCCTGTTTCATCACAACTCCTTCATGAAAAGAGTTAAAGGAGATATCAGCCCTTTGGTTATGACTGATAACAGTGCTTGCATCTTAGTCACGTGACTGCAAGATTTACAAAAATGTCAAAACACTCTACCCACAAAAATAACAAGACATAGTGTCTAGCGATATTGCTGTTTAGATGGCAATATGAAATAAGGTTGACTACCTTAAACTGTAGCACATATCCCTCTGACACTATGAGAGGCATCGTGGTGATGGTGTTGGATGTTCCATCTGACTGCTGATTGGTCCAAGTAATCAGCCCGCCAACATTTCCACACGTCTCATCTGAGACTGCTCCATTTGGCCAGAACTCCCATAATGCATCATTGGGATGGAATTCAAAAGTTTCCCAGATGCTGCTGGGATTGATGTCTGCTCCACCCACCATGATGTCATCAAGGGCCCACTCAGCCATAGGGTCATCTACATGTGTACATTTGAACAGAATGGGGCACAGTCAGCTATAAAATCATGACCTTCACACTCAGATAGCGACATCAGTGAGCCAAAGCCCTGATGGTTATCAAATGAACTTAACAGTTCCCAAAGCAGGGCTCAAAGTTTACTCCAAGGCCTGTGAAAGGGAGCAAAAGCTGTAATGGTCCTACTCCTACTCCTACTCACTCAATCAATCGTTGTGCAACAAGTCACTCAATCAATCGTTGTGCAACAAGTAGTTTCTGTCAAGGAATATTAGACCTGAAAAGCCTTAGAAAAAAATACTTAGAAAAAAAGGGATTCTAGTAATCAGATAGCCAAGGACATTTTTGTTTGATTTTGTCTAGTTCTAACAAAGACAGCAATTTTTTTCAGATCTAAGAATGTACACAGTGTAAGTTCACCAGTCATCCTTACCTATGGACACATGCTGGTTCCTCCTGCCGACTGGCTGCCACCACCTGAGCCGGGTGCTGGCTGTCCTGGCTTCAGGCGGCAGAGTGATGTAGTCCTGCTGGGGGCTGGTGTAGTGTTCATGGTCAAGTTCATGTAACAGGATCCATGTTATTCCTGGACAACATCAAGAAATGGTGTTAGTAGTGATTACAATTTAGAGCTTTCAATTACACAAAGTTCAAAAGATTTGTACAGGACCATAGGTGGCTACATGTTTCAGACAGTTTGAGAATCACAGATGCATTTTATTCAGAGAGGCAATAAGAGAAGAAACCACCATTATACATGTACATACCACCATCCAAAGAATACTGTAAGAGCACACTTTCTTCCCTGGCTCTGGGTTTTCTGCACTCTGCTGTGTCATCTTCACTGCCAATTTGGGCATGATACTGAAGAAACCTGGAAGATACAAGGCATAATTTCAGTGCAAAATCAAAATATGTCAGGAACTCATTCTGAGTTTTGCTAAAATGATGCCCTCAAAGATTCTGCCTCCTCAAGAAATCAGACAAAAAGTAGCAGTGGATTATTTCATATACAGTTTCACATAACAGCAGTACTCACGTTGACCCACGCAGGTCCATATCTCTGGTGACCGCCTGTCTCAGACCAGGTCCACTGAAGTACAGCCCATCTCCATCGGCCAGCACACCACAGCCCTGTCCTGGCTGACCACCCTCCACGAACAGCCACTGGTCACTCAGCAACACTCCATGGTGGAAACTTTCTTTCATTGATGTCTGAGGGAAAGATTACATAAGCAACAAATTTAAACATCTACGAGATGATAGCCAGCTCTTCATAGGGCTTTACATAAATACAGAATGTAGATGCTGAACAAAGTGAATGATGACAACAACAACATTCACAAACAATTGAAAACTTAAAGATACAATCAAACCATTACTGACCAGAGGAGGTGCTATTGGTTTGCACGAGTCTCCAGTGTAGCCTTCATCACAGATGCATGATGGGTAACGGCACTGCCCATGTCCGTGACACATGGCTGGACAGGATGGGCCGATGTACACATCATCCAAGGCCCAGAGGTTCATGGGATTGCTGTCCTCCCGTTCCTGGTACCAGCGCAGTCGGATCGACCTTGAAATGACAGATTATTAAAGATTACTAGTATTTACTAAATCTTATCATTTTTTAAAATTGAACCATTAATCAAGTATATCAATCAAGATCACACTGCACTTATATACTATATATTGAATAACTATTCCAAGACATAAGCTTTTCCATGAGCCTTGTACAAACCATGATGTGGTGCTGATCACCATAATAAGCATCTATGAAAATAACGATGCTTTCCACTGATGGAAATTTAGTATTAAGGCTACTTTAGATATGTTAACACTAAAACATAAAGTCCACTTACTTGGACAGCAGATAGTCAGGTATGGGGATGGTGATCCTCTGCCAGCCATCGGTACTGTAGTACACAGAGGGCTGGCTCACTCCCTCAGGGCATTGTGGGTTAGAGGGAAGGCACTGGGGAACAAGGTGAGCCCAGCTGACTCCGTAGTCTGTAGAGTACAGCAGGTGTACAGGGTGGACGGCATACTCCCAGCTTGCATTGCAGCCCAAAGAAATCTATGATCATGAGGAAAAGAACGATGAATACCTAACATGCATTAAAAAAATATAAATGGTACATTCAGTTAATTTCAAAACATCAAAGTAATCAAGCAATAGTCAACTTGAAAAAACAACCAGATAGCGGGGGGGGGCCCATACTTCGACACCCGTTTTTAAGTGGATGCGCATGGCTTTTGTCAATGGACATTTACCAGTGAACTCATCAACAACAAGTTAAGATCTTGTATACATCCATATAACTGTTATTGAAGCTGTACAGATATATATGTCAATTGAACAGCAGCGTTCCGCACTATACTTTGACAGCGCACAAAACTTACGGCAGGTTTTCGGCTTGCGTCCTAGCAGAACGTTCCAACACAAAAAAGGGGTCCAAACTCCGACATAGTAACAACCAGACCATCGCCGTGCATTTTTAAACAACTTATGCAAATAGAATAGGACTAAAAGTCTTCATTATAATTTTTTTGTACCAAATATGGGTCATATTTTGTATTACGCGACTTATTCAAATACGGTGTGTTAAAACGTTTACCTCTCACGGTGAGACCAACTTGCAGCAAAACGGCAGCGCATTGTTACGTTAGACTGTGATGGCATTTTCGCTTTTCGGCTTCCTTGATTGCCTTTTCATCCTGTCTTTTGGCAGCAGTAATGGCTACAGGATTTTTTAGTCGGTAGGGATCGATTTTTCTTGAATGTTTGTCGCTCGACGGACGGGTTGACTGAGTTCAACGTGTTGAGCATCGCTCGCCCGCCTTCGTGCGTGATAGTAAAATGGCGGGGCCCCGACTGCGTGAACATTGTGGCATCATTTTAGCTCCGTTTATCCAACCCAGTTAAAGGCAGAACAGAACACAGGTATTATTTTTAGGAAGGCTAATAAACATCATTTCTATGTGTGGTGGTATTTTTTCACATGTCGTATTTTGCGAAGAATAATTCAAGAGTTTCCCGGGCCATGGTCTCGATACGTTCGCTCGTCAACTTGCACGGAAGGCGTCAAACTTGAGCAAGTTTTTCAATCGTTATCTGTGGGACTTGCTAACTTCGACACATACCCCGTCTTTGTAGTTATTTACAACAAGGTTTAGTCTACAGCTAGTGTACTTCTCATGTGCAGGCATCTATGCATTTCTCCGCAACAATGATTTTTAAAACCTGTCGAAATTTGGACCCCTGTCGAAGTATGGCCCCCTCCCGTTACTGATTAAATGGTTCACCTTGAATTGAACCATACTCCCCGGTTCAGGGATGATGTCATGAGTTGTCACAGAAACATTCTCTGATGGCATGTGGCCACAAATGAGCACATTGTTCCCTGATCCACAGAAGTCTCCAAGGTCGGTGTTGTCATAGAACAGCCAGTGGTGTTTCATGGAACCCTAGCACATGAATAAACAGGGACATGATTTAACAACATAATGCTTAGCAAGGAACAATATCTGCAAAAAAAAGACTGCAAGAAGAAAAAGGCTTCAACAATATTAAAAGTGATACCCTGGGTGCCAGACAGGACCAGGTAGCCAGTCAGTTTATTTGGCAGACCAAGAAAGTCTGCCCACCAATTTAAAAGTATTGCTCCGGGGAGTTAAAGCCCAAAAGCTGACAAAACTCCCTTAGGCTCAATCTAACCGGAGCTCTAAATCAGATTGGTGGGCAGACTGCATTGAGCCGCTTAAGAAACCACCTGCCGCCCATGGGTATCGCCTGATTCCAGGGTACCAAAGTCATTGCACAAATATATTCTTCTCTTAACAACATTTTAATTTAAACCTACAAAAAATCACCTTGTTGAAATTGTCTTTAAGCTGGTTATGATAAGGCTCTGTTCCTGATATGAAGACATTGTCGATTGCCCAGTCATTCTGGCCGTATCCTCCATGCTGTAACTGTCGCCATCGCAGCCTGGTGGCGTTATACTGTGCACCAGGAGGCAGGCTCACTGAGATAAAACTGTGTGAAAAACTCCAAGTCAGAGGACTGCATCATGAACCATGGTCATACAAAATTTGAACGCCTAAGCTTTTCAGTAAATTCAGTTCAGTTCATCCTCAAAGTACCACAAACGATGCTGTCAGTAAGTCATAACCTAAAACAATATCCTTTTTATAATAGTGTTAACATAAAGAACAACACATGCAGACAGTGCCAGACAATATCAAAGAGGGATCATAAAGTACAGTAACTTCTTACAGAGCATTTTTTCTATGATCATGGTAGCCATCCACACAGACAGGCCTCTGATTGGAATATAAAGCTCTGGCATCTGACTGGTCATGTAACGTTATATACTTGTACTCATTATTCTAAAGTCCTCCCACCTTGGTGTCTTGTACTGATCAAAGAAGAGCTCAGACAGGATGTGCCAGGTGATGCCCCCGTTGGTGGAGAACTCCAGGAACACACTCTGGTTCCTGCTATGTGGGGGGCTCAGGCAGCCGTACAGGAAATGGAACTGGATGTACTGAGCAGAGGTCAGGTCAAGGTCAACCGTCTCCAACTGCCTGGTGCAGCTCTGAAAATCAAGAAAAAATTGGTGGTCATTGGTGGAGAATACGAACAACAAGTTGAGACTTCAAAATTAAACAACAAAAATCATCATAAAGTACTGGCACACCTTTGCCAGAAAGTTCTGTTGAAAACTGTCTGACAAAAAATTTTGTTCAACAAATCAAAATGCAGAATTTCAAAAAGTTCCAACTTTTCTCCCCTCATGCAAAGTTTGACCCCTCATGCGCACCCGTCCTTTACAAAAAAAAAGAATATTTAAAGACATCCTTCCAATAAGAAAGTATTGAAGATGGCAATGTAACACTGTTACGAAACAAAGCCCAACCTTGTAGAAGTGCAGGGCCTGTCCTGAGGCTACCACCCCACAGTGCTGACTGAGCTGACCTCCGTTGACCCTGTGCCAGCGTGTGGGTAAGGGTGGTGTGGTGAAGGTGTCCTTCAGGTGACGTGGCAGAGTGTGCACACCTACATCACAGTGCTCCCCCCTCCATCCTGGGTCACAGCTACACACAACATCAATCAGAGGGTAGTGTTCAGAAAGCTTTGGATGCTTTATTAGTCCAAAGCAAGTTCATCCTTTTTGACACATTAAGCTGCATTGTGTTGAAGGTTCAAATTCAAGTGAATAAAATTGTAACGGGGGCTGCCCTAAGACGGTCCCCGTCGTAAGACGGAACGGATTTTTTGCTGATCTTATTATCTATAAGTACACCGTGTTTGTTGCCACTGACTATGTTGATTACAATGGTAAATAAACCAAGTCCATGCACACAGCTTTAATTTGCATTCCAAGTATACTTTAACATATTTACTTCATGTTTTTTTTAAAAACAGAATTCTAACAGTAATGTTGACAGTGCTGAATCACTGCGGTCACCGGCCTCTGCGTATTGGCGGCTCGTGTCGCTAACTATACGAACTCTTTCAAGCAGTCACACAACTGCCATGATACACATAAATAAAGCTCCATAAAGCACTATGAATATGGGTCTTCAAATGTCTGTTGAGTAGAAAAGCAACCAAAAAGAAGCGACATAAACATTGCCACCATTGTACTCCCAAGGGAGTGTGGCCGTGAAGGTGACAGACTAGAGTACGCTCCAAAGATTTATTTTACTGTAACAAATGATTCGTGCTGTCTATGAAAATAAGACTGAAGAGAGAGA